>NW_023330511.1:0-266340 GCF_011100685.1 Canis lupus familiaris | reverse complement strand
TCTGCTTGGTGGAGGAGGGTGGAAAAATCTTACAGTTCATTCTTCTCTTTCCTCCAACCTCAAACCATATCTACTCTAATTCCTAATATATCATGTATTTGACCAGTTTTTATTTCCTATCTCAGTAGGGTCTTTTCCTAGACTATTTCAAGGATTTTGACATTGGTTTACTTCAGTTTGCCTACTTCTTTACTTTTTGAGACTTGCATTTTCTCTCCCGAACACTCCCTAAACTTTACTTTCTGAACTTAAATTCCTCACCAACAACCAGAACATGCCTCCCCATTTCTCATCAATCTTCCTCACATTTGCTTATTCCTAATCATGAATCATAATATGACTTTTGCTAACAAAACTTACTTGAATCCATTCTTCCTTTGACTTATCTCATTTCTGGACAACTGAATTTGTTGATTTCTTCAGTTTAATCCTTTTCTGAACTCAGAGATTTTTTTCTTTTCTTTCTTTCTTTCTTTCTTTCTTTCTTTCTTTCTTTTCTTTCTTTCTTTCTTTCTTTCTTTTCTTTCTCTCTCATCTGCCTGGAACTCCTTTTCCATAAATCTCATACAGATGTTTAATTTAGGTATTATCTTCTCATTATTAACAGCATCAGAACTGGTGAATTCATACTGATCTCACTTTGATTATATAACATTCCATTTTTGTGGGAAGAGAAAGAGCATAATTTTGGAAATAGTTATTTGAGATAAGAAGGCCAAAGATATAAATTATTCTTGGATATCCATTTATCTTCTGTATTCATCATAGTAACATCTACAAATGCTTTAATCAGAAAAATTACTCTACTAGTAAAAGTAATTATAATAAAATGCAATCATTGGAAGCAATTTCAGTAAATATAATGAGTGAAATCCTTAATTATACATTTGAAAGAGAATAAAAAGTTTTTGGGTTTTACAAACGTGAAAAGTAACAGCATAAATTAATCTATTTTGAAAAAAATAAGTTAATCTATTTTGAATAATAAAAGTCAATCAAACTGCTTAGTAAGAAGATAAAAATCATTAATAAATTTCTCTATTATGGCTTCTCTATAATACTTTGTCTTTAAATAGGCACTATAAAATAATTTTTAATTTTTTTAAAGATTTTAATTATTTATTTGACAGAGCACACATAATCAGGAGAAGTGGCAGACAGAGGCAGAGAGAGAGGCAGGCTTCCTGTTGAGCAGGGAACCCAATATGGGGCTTGATCCCAGGACTCCGGGATCATGACCTGAGCTGAAGGCAGATGCTTAACCCACTGAGCCACTAAGGTGTCCCTAAATTTTATTATGAAAAAATTAGATGAAAGAAGACTAATATGATTCCTTATGTGAGCATCACATAGCTTCAATGATTATCAACTGAAGTCTAACATTATATTATTTATATCTTAACTGCTTCTATAAACCATACTTTTACATATGTAAAAGCTTAAATATGTATCTTTAAAAAAGAATTTCTTTAAAAAAATAATGTCATAATCATATGCAAATTTTAAAACCGTATCCTTTAAAAATCATTGTTCTTATGTTCCCATTGTCTTAAAAATTCCATTACTTTCATTTTGTTTGAACCAAAATTATTGTAATTTATATATACATGCACATGTTCACACTACACTCATTTATCTTCAAGTTTTGTCTCTGGTTTTGTTTTGTAATTTATTTGTTGACAAAATCTTTTTCCCATAGGATCATATGCAGTCTGTATGTTATTGATTACACCTTCATACTATTTTGGGGACATTTCTCTGACATCTGTGTTTCTGTGTTTTTAAAATGAGTAGCTAGATCTATAGGTTTCAACAGAATCAGGTCTAACATTTGGGCAGGACTATTTAAGTAGTATTATAAGTAGCATTTAAGCATATTATGTTCTTTCATCAGATACTAGATGTGTATGACTGTCTCCTTTTGTGATGTTATCAGTTGTGCTAATTGATATCTATATTTCCTTTTCCATGATAGGTTTATTAAAGGGAATTTAATTTTTCTTAAAAATGTGAATCATAGTTCCATGATAATCATAGTACTTTTGGCAAAGTTTATTCATTAGAGTCAGTACATTTAAAGGTACGTTTAAACTTAGCTCTGATAGAATTATCATGAATTTTGAATGGAAATAATATTTATATCCTGTTTCAACAACTGATTACAATAAATGCATTTCTTTAAACATGTTTTTATAAAGATGTATCATAAAATAAGGATGATTTACAGTACTCAGATGAGGCAGTATTTTAAAATATCAGTGGGATATCTTTCACATGTTAGAATTTAATATTTGATTTAAATAAATTTTTAAAATATTTGGCCATAGCATATATAGAAAATACACTCAAATAATTTTGGAATTTGTTTATAAAGCCCAAATCTAATAAGATGCAGTTAGTGTTATGGAAAATGTTGTTTCTCTTAAAGTTGAAGAAATTCTTTGCAATGAACTAGACCTAACTTTTTAATGCTCTAAGCAGTGACTTTCCAAGTTATCATTTCAATGAGTGGCTGCACTAATAGGAGAGTGCATATTTCTAAGCATGATACTAAGCAAAATTGTGACGTAAAATATAACTGCCACACTTTTTTAAAGTATTGTTGATAATCCCATTTTTTATGCAAAAGTAGCTCTTTTCATTTACTTCTATCATAAGGCCTTTCTTTTATTTCTCTAAACACACTATTCTACACCAATATGTATTATGTCACCACTGAAGTTTTCTTTCTTTTTTTGTACTTTTTTTCTAGAGTGTCCTGTCACACTAATAATACACACACGACTCAGCATGTTCAGATTTATATTCTGTAATAGCTAGTGTGTATGTTCTGATCTAAACAAAGTAATCTTTGGTATTTTTGACTTTATACTTTATCTTCCCATTTATTTTTTAAAAAATTTTAAAAATTTTTTTATTCATGAGAGACAGAGAGAGAGAGAGAGAGAGAGAGCAGAGATAACAGGCAAAGGGAGAAACAGGTTCCACACAGGAAGTCTGATGCAGGACTCGATCCTGGACTCCAGGATGGTGCCCTAGGCTGTAGGCAGGCGCTAAACCGCCAAGCCACCCAGGGATCCCTATCTTTCCATTTAAATTTAAAAACTATTAGGCAATTTTCTATGAAAGTGACATATTTATTATACATCATGAAATAATGCATATAATTAATTTGTCTTTAAATGGAAATCTTTAGGATGAATTTCTTAATTATATAATCTCATTTTAGCTTTACTTTTATGTTTAGCAGATATTAAGGTTTCATATAAACAGTAATGCCGTGGAACAATCAGCAGAAGTGTTTTAAACTGTGTAATCTACCAGTTGGTGACACTAATTTAATAGCAATCATTGAGGCTGGCTTATATAAGGGACTATTATAGTTAGCTTTATGGGAAATAAATTATACCATGTACTACCAGGTTAATAATGGATGATATGCTAAACTATTTGACTTGTCTCTCTTAATAAGTATACTTGGTTTTGCAAATAGAAAAAGCTTCTAAGTCATCTATCCTATCAAATCTCCCTACATCTTGAGTAGCTAGCTACCTGCTATGTGTTATAACTTTTTGTACATTTTCATGTTCCATTTTAAATTCCAGTGTAGTTAACATTTTTCATTATTGTTGATATCAGGAATATTATTTATTGTGGAAATGAAATCCTTTTCATATTTGTAGCAAATGTTTATACTCATTATACAACTTCTTGTTTTCTGGTATGTTTTAAAATCTGTACATTTTTATTTAGTAAAAGGTACTTGTCTTCTATTTTTGTATGTTTTCTGTTTTGCTAAACATTTTCCAACATTAAAAAATAATTTCCATAGTTTTTGTAATTTTATTTGAACTATCAAGCTTATTCCAAGTCTGTATTCAAATGAAGGCTTTTTCTGGCAAGCCAAGAAATAAAGACCCCAGAAAAAATTTTGTAAAATTACCTTTTTCATTTTCTCCTTCTATTTGGCGTTACTTTCCTATGGCTATTTCTTTTTCAGTTACATTCCACATGTGGGCAAAGAAAGTTTGGAAGATCCAAGATTGCATAACCCTTCTTCTAACTAGTGATCCTAGAGGAATAAAGACCCTCTCTTTCCCATAAAATATGTATCAGATCTCAGTAAAAACCCTAATTTGCTTGATTTGGTTCACAAAAGGAAGAGAGGACCTCTCAGTCACCCTAGAAAATCATCACTCTGAGGCAAGTAGTGGGTGTGGGAAATCTGACAGGCAGTCCCAGGTGGACCATATGCACTGAGAGAGAGAGAGATGGGCACAGAATATGCACACACTTAGAAATGTTTCTGAGAGCTGACATTTTGTTTGACTAACCCTGAAATTCATTGTTTCATCATATAAAGGAATAAAGACCCCCACCAAATATAAACAAATTATATCAAGATATTTTCAGATGAGATCCTTAAGTGTTTCGAGTGGTTCTACAGGGAAGAGTGCATCAGTTAGCATGTAGTGTTCTATGACTGAAAAATCACATTTTCCTCCCACTATCTCATTTATTTCTTATCGTTTCCATTCTGTACTGAAATGCCCATCTCTTTATATACATGTTCACCTTTTTCACTGGAGTGTTTATTTTTAAAGTTTTTGTCTTTGATAATTCCAACAACTGGGACCTATCTAAGACTAGTTTTGTTTATTACTTTCTCTACTGATGGTACATCCATTTCTTGTTTCTTTGTGCATTTTGTAAGTTTTGGTTGAAGTTGGATATTTTCTGTAAGCTTAAAACACTTAGGAAAATCGTATCAATGCATGCAGACACATTTCTTTTTTCTGCCAGGTTTTTACTGTGGGTTGTTGAGTCAGTCTATTTCAGAATTGATCTGGGTTTGGTCCTGTTGTTGCTATGGTTATTTGCACCTTACCACAGGCTTCAAATTCCTCTAATGTTACCTTGTTTTTAGTGTGGGAGTTGGATTGCTTAAGAATTTCAGGGATGTTGCTCTACCCTCAGTTTTAGGTCTTCCCTTTGTGACTACTCTTCGAGAAGATTACTCATGCTTCTAAATTTCCTCAGTGGTAAATTGTGTTGTCATTTAGTACTTGCTAGCCTAAGGTTTGGGGTGGAGACGGGCCTACAGTAAATTTCCTATTGTCTTGATTTAGCCTCAGACTCAGGCAGACCTTGTATCCCTGAGTCATGAAGGTGAGGTTTTCTCAATGGTCCTCTCTGTGCTCCACTTGTAGGGTGACTTGAATGGACTGAAGCTAGATTTCCTCGTTCACCTCCTAGGAGTAGCGGGAGTACGTTTCTGATCCCTTCTCTCGGCTACAGTGGACCTTAGCCTGAGTTCCAAAGGCAACAGTGTTTGCGATTCTTCTCCCAGTATCTTGAGGCTTTGCCTCATGGGAAGAAAGTAAAGAGGATCCTTCTGAGGTGTGTCTTTCCCACAGCATGTGCTGCTCCCTTCCTCTAGGTTTATACAACAAGAGATTCTTGTTCTGGCCCTTCATCCTGATTCCAGTCTTCCTCGTGCATAGCTGTCTTAGTCATTCCATGCCGCTATAATTAATCATCATAGCCTGGGGGCTTAAATAACAAACATTTTTCATAGTTGGAGAGGTAGAAAAGTCCAAGATCAGGATGCTGGCATATCTTGTGTCCTATAATGGCCTACTTCCTGATTTGCATCTGGTCTTCTTCTCTTTGTACCTTTACAAAGAGAGAGAGTGAGAGAGTGTGTGAAAGAGAGTGAGAAAATGAGTGAGAGAGCTCTCTCATGTCTCTGCTTTTAAGGGCACTAATCTCACTCATGAAGGCTCTACCCTTTGGACCTAATGTACCCCCAAAGGCCCTGCCCCCTAACAGTATCACATTAGGGTTAGAACTTCACATATAAGTTTAGGGGTGACATAAACATGCAGTCCATAACTACCCAATTAGGTTCATGGACAATAGCTTGGGAGTGAATGTGGATCTTGGATCTGAGGTTCTCAGGGTTTTATGTATCCTCATAATGGCCCACATTTGTCTTTAATAATTTTTTGAAAATATAACCTGCATTATTTGTAGCAGTTTGTATATCACATGGCATCTTCTGGATGTATGCAAATGCTTGTGATTGGTAACTCCTTGGAGTTGACTGTCTTCCCTTAGATTTCAGATTTTGCCTTGTCCTTATTTTTTTTTTCTGAGAAGTTCAAGAAGAGTTTTGCTTTTTTAAAAGTTATCTCGTATTTTTTGTTGAATGGGTGGGATTAGCATACTTTCTAGTTTTGTTTTGTTTTGTTTTATTTCCATCTATGGCGAACCCAGAATTTACCTGCTATTTTAATTTATTATTATGAATCATTTTAATTTACAACGTTTGGGTTGCTTATTCATATTTTCCTCAAAATATTTATTGAACAGATAATTTTATAAAGTCTATGCTAGTTTTAGACAGCATACAAAAATAAATATAATCATTGTTGGGATAATGGGAAACTATTGCTCACTCTTAATGTTTTCTTTTTTTTTTTCACATGGAGGACATACCATTAGAATATCTTTGATATCTCCATTCTTTCCTCCTTTATTTATGGGAAGATGAGTGGTATTTTGTCAGTGACTTTGAGAGTAGACCTGGGAATGTGTAGCTCAGTCCACTATTTTTCTCTAATTTTACAAGTCAGATTACTGGGAGCCCACATTTTGTTCTTCAGGACAGATTTTTTTTTCAAGCTGACTATACATGGTAATATCTGAAATAATTCCAAAGCTACCTATCATTGGGTGAGTAAGTTTTCTATGGGATTCGGCATTAGAATCTGTCACTGCCTTTCAACTGTATCACCTTCATTCATAAAATAAAGCAATAATATTAACAATAATAAAATTCTATTTTATATTCTGTATGCCTTATTATTCTTTGCCTATCTCAAGTAGATTTCTAATAAAGATAGATAGAAAAAGATATTACTTTCAAGTCCCTTCAAATAATAAGCAGCAGCATTATGACAGCCATTAATATTTTTTGATTGATGTATTTGCTAAGACCTCAATGCAATATCTAAAATAGTCCTCACAATTGTTATGAGGTTGATAGGAATATTTTTTCTTACGGTATATTATGGCCACTTATCTTAGTATCATCATGACTCATAATGATAACCTTTTAAAAATTCCTACCTCATAGAATTTTTAGCCGATCATTTCTATTTATTCCTTCTGCTCCATTGCAGCTGTTTTCAACATGTGTACTTATTCCTTGCTGTATAACCAGTTATCAACACCTTAGTGGCTTAAAATAAACAATAATTAACTCATAGTTTCTGTGGATTGAAAATCTGGGTGAACCTTGACAAGAGGCCTCTTGCTCAGGCTCTGTCACAGGCTATCACTTAGTTGTCACCTGGGACTCCAGCCTCCTCAAAATGTGCCTGGGGAAGGATCTGCATCAAGCTCACTGACATGGTTATTGGCAGGTCTCAAGTTGTTCTTGACTTTTGGCCTGAGATAACAGTTGATTGCCTCATGGACAAGGTAGCTCACAACATTTTGAGAGAGAAAGGGAAAGGGAGAAAAGAGAAGTGGGGTGTGGGAAGAGGAGGAGGGTGCTAATATAAGTGGCATATCATCTCTGTTGCCATATTCTATGCATTAAAAGCAAGTGACTAGGTTAAGCCCACACTCAAGGGGAAAAGATTATAGAAGTGCACGGGAGCTAGGAAGTGGGACACATGAAGTGGCGGCACTTAGTGTAGAGGAGTTTTAGAATCGTCAACGTTTGAGGTGCAAATGGAGCTATGAATAACAAGATTGGGCTAGAGAAATATAAATAATTATGTCATAGATGGTGCACTTAAATGTTTCACAAAAAGAAAGGCTATGGTTTAATTTGTGTTTTGCCTTGATCATTCTCCCAATAGTATGAAAATTTGATGTAAAAAGGTAAGATACACTGAGAGGGAGGATTACTTGAGAAGTAGTAGTTGTAGTCCCAGAGATTCAAGATGAAGACCAATTTAAAGTAAGTAATCAACTGTAAGGATAATTAGGTGAAAAGGTATTTGAGAGAGACTTAATGGGAGTCAGTCAGTTGTTGGCTAAGCTTATCGATAAAAGTAGAGATCTGGACTACTTCTTGAATCTGAGTTTTATGATTGGGTGGAAATTGATGCCATTGCATAGTTAGCAAAAGCAGGCATGAGGTAGATTTGAGCTAAGGAATAGGTTCAGGGTCAAAGAAGAGAAAATGAACTTACTTTTTCTCATGTTGAATTCTTGTTATCATTAGCACATCTAATAGGAGGTGTCCCACAAATATTCTGTTCAGAATCTCAAAACTAGAGATCTGAATGTGCTGGTTAGTTACATAGCTGTCATCTTTACATCTTTCTCAACTTACTGAGGAAAATTAATATTTTATTAATCTTTGAAGCTTCAAATGACTGATATCACATAAGTTGTAAGTTCTTATGGTTTCTTTCTCAAAAAATAAGTTACAGTGAACTCAAGTTTCTTGTACTGTTCTAGTATTCTTATATTTCCTATGGTGTGGAGGTTGCGAATGCCTAAAGTTTTAAATTGGCATAGAATGCTTAAAATTATGGTAACATATTTGATTGAAGTATTCATGATTGTCCAATTATAATTATAAAAATAAGGTCATGGGAAAAAAAATAAAAACTCTTTTTAGTCCTTAGTGGCAGATTGATATGTGACCACTCATTTGAGCAAAGAAATTTCTACATTTCTTCATAAACTGAAACTAATGTGGTTATTTATATGATGAGGTAGAAAGTAGACTTTAAAGATTTTGATTCAAATTCAACTGGAATAAGACATCAAATCAATATATTGAAATTATTCTATCATCCATCTTTTCTTGAATGGATTATATTGTTTTAAAAAAAGTTAGTTTATTTTTTCAGTCATTCTGATTAACTAACAATCTTGCCAAAAATGGAATGCCATGGCTAAAAAATCAGTATACTCAACTCAAATGTTCAACATTATTCTTAATACAAATAGCTTGTAATACCCAATAAAGTCACTTTTCTTTGACATGAACTAAAATATCTAATAAAGGGGTGGCAAAAGCACTAAAATGAAAGCCATCATTATATTGAGTTAGAAAGAGATTTATTTAACTGGTTAGGATTCTCACTAGAAATAACTGCATTCAATTTGTTAATAGTACTGTGAGGTTTTTTATAGGCTGCAATTTTTTTAACTGTTCCACTGATAGTTCAACATTCAGGACTAGCTTTAGTTCCACCATCAACTCGCTGTGTGAATTTCAAATTTACATTTGGCAAACAACAGGAAATTACTTTACCTACAGTGCTTATTCTGAAATATAATTTAGGATATGGTGTTTATTCTTCTGTTTTTAAATAGCATCTACTGAGAAATCACTTTTACTGGGAATCCAAACAACTGGAATTTATTTCATGCTCTATAATTTTATGAGAAGCAACTGAAAATAAAAAGGCTGATACCATGACTGTATCCATAAAAGGAACTTAGAGACTATGGTCAGTACAAAACCTATATTAATGATCCTACTTTTGGCAACAAAATACTGGATGTGTATGAAACAAACACATGCATATTAAAGATGCCTATTACTGATTGAACTATTAGAGGAAGATGATAACCTATTTTCTGAGAATTTTGGTTCTGGCATCTAACTGCCCAGATTTGAAACATTATGGCTCACTGTTTTTGTTTTTTTTTTAATTTTTATTTATTTATGATAGTCACAGAGAGAGAGAGAGGCAGAGACACAGGCAGAGGGAGAAGCAGGCTCCATGCACCGGGAGCCCGATGTGGGATTCGATCCCCGGTCTCCAGGATCGCGCTCTGGGCCAAAGGCAGGCGCTAAACCGCTACACCACCCAGGGATCCCCTCTCACTGTTAATTATAGCATTAAATGCAGGTTATGTTACTTTAACTTTAAAAAGTTGTAAAATATATATATATATATATATATATATATATATATACACACACACACACATATTTGATCTTGAATTCATTAGAAATGTTTATTCATTTTTGAAAAATAAACATAAAATAACTGATAATAATCATCTCCATTTTATAAGTAAGGAAACTGACATAACCATGGTTGAGGAGCATCCCAGATTTATCAGCTAGTATGTCTACAACTATGTTCTCACACTGACTTAGTCACCATAGATACCTAGCATATTTGTTTTATTAAGAACACTGTTGTACCTGTATTACTGCAGAATAGGAAATAGGGCAACCTAGATATCTCATAGGACTCAAAGAAATATTCTGTATCTAGAGAATATAGTCTGAATTGAAAATTATAAATATAATTTCTGTATCCAAAAGGGATTACCAAAATAAGAATTGGGGTTTTAGTTGATGATAAATTTAATGCAGTTATTTTAGGTGCTATTTACTAGAAAATACCAGATAATCCTAAATAGCTATTGTCATTATTATTCTTTGGGTATACCTAACTCTGCTGTTTAAAAAAAAAAAAAAAAAAACTAAACTAAATTTGCATTTCTCACTCTTTCCTTATTGGAGTTAATGAATTACAGTTATAGATTCATTGCATTTATGTAGATCTCCCTCTGATTATTTTTCAACACTCTGATGTATATTTTATTATTTTCATGTCTAAATGTCGACTTCAGTGGCCAGTAGACCCATGGAATACACATGCAGCCTGTACTTTCTCTATGGTTGTTCAGGAAGTCTTAATACATTTGGTTTTGTTTACTCATTTGTTCTAATTATCTATAGATATCTGCATTTGTGGACTTGCTCATGTTTCATTTGTATTGGGAAATAGAAATTCTATAGGTATACATATATACACACATATATATGATGAAGTATTACTCAGCCATCAAAAAGAATGAAATCTCGCCATTTGCAATGATGTGGATGAAGCTAAAGCATATTACGCTAAGCAAAATAAGTCAGAGAAAGACAAATACCACATGATTTCACTTGCATATGGAATTTAAGAAACAAATAGTTGAACATCGTCTATCTCTTTCATTTTCACCACTTACAATATAATGATTATGGTTTCAAATCCCCCCTCCTTTTTTTAAAATTAAAAATAGGGAGCATTTTTCATGAATGATGACAATGGCACTCTACCATAGTGATCTTCCTCCAAAATGCTCGTAGCCCTGTATTATCATAAGGAAAATACCTGAAAACTCCCAATAGAAAGACTTCCTACAAAATGCTTGAGCCAATACTTCTAAAATTGTGAAGGATTTCTAAGAATCAGTCATAGTCAAGAGGAACTTCAGCAAGATGACCACTAAAGGTAATGTGGTATGGTGGATGGGACCTTAAAACAGAAAAAAGTACATCAAGTAAGAACTAAGGAATCCTGAAAAAAGTATACACTTTAGTTAACAATAATGGTTGGTTCACTATTTATGCATGTTAGCTAACGATAATATTGGTTCATTAATTGTAACAAGTAGACCATATTAATGTAAGATGCTGATAATAGAAGAATTTCAATGTAGAGTATATGGGAATTCTCTGTAGTATGTTTACAGTTTTTCTCTCAAACTTCAATTGTCCTAAAGTGAAAAGTATATTTTTTAAAAAAATAGACTTTAGAATGTCTTTGGTTTTGGTTTTGCTTTATTTTCACGTTCCTGAGGCTCCCACTCTGAAACTTTAAAACAACGTTAAAAAGTCTGCTAATAAGTATATAGATCAATCTCAGGTAAAATAAAAATTGATGTTTCCATATCACACATGCTTAAAAGAATGAAATAAAATTTCCCAAAGTGCAGTGTAAGACGGTTACTTAAATACTCAGAGTTGCCCTTCGTAGACTCTGAAAGAGAGATTAGCAGGAACATAGATTGCTAAACTGCCTCACTGCACTGATACTCCATGATTGACTTCCTGTGACAAATAGTAAATGAGATTTTCTTTTTCAGAGACTACAATGCCACAGTGACTAGTTTTTCTGCCCCAAGCATTGTAGGTAACCCAGAAGCCAAAATAATCTCTCTCTCTCTCTCTCTCTCTTTTGAGAAAGAAACATCACTTTTATTTTGTCAACAGAAGAGATTAATTTCAGCACAGCTGATCTCCATGAATACATTTTCCTTCAGACATTGCCAAGGTCAATGGAATTTGACTTGTCTGGTACATTTGTGCTGGATATACAGTTTTAAGCCTTCCAAAAGCAAATATAACTTACAATCTATCAAGGTTACTTTTTAAAGTTCAAGTTGAATATTTCTATTTTGAGCTCAGCCTTTGCAAGCTCTGCTGGTTTTTTCTCTTTGCCATATCCCTTGACTTTTTTTTAAATGTACCTAAAATTTCTGATTATATTGATTCAGACTTTTTAAGGGAAGTAGAGATTATTGGATCAAGATGGTGAATACCTATGTGCCCTGAGCTTCTAAGCATAAACTCACATTGATGTTTATCTTAATTAGAATAAACTATAATGAAGAAATTAGATTTGTCTATGTCTGGAAGAATGGGTGATTTGGTGGCCTTTGTAGATCATATGCCTTATGTGATTGGTCTATGTATACTTTTAAATGGATCGCATCAAACAGTATAAAAAGTACAGTAATGAAATAATGTGCGCAGCTGAAAAATAAAAGTCTTGAACTTATATACTTTACATCATTTGGTTTTAAGCTAAATTTAAAATCCTAGATATTTATCTTCACATATTCAATCCGTTTGAAAATACCTCTAAGTTTTTGTGATTTATGATTGGTCTGGATGAAGGGCTCCATTGAAGCTGTTTCTCCAAAGTCTCCAATTCCCATATACTCAGTTAAAATAGTTATGAGCTTTGACATATAAGAGTTCTGTTGTATATCTAAAGAGTAAAATAAGATTGGGTCCATCTGGGGTGGTATATTAATAAATGAATATTACTTTATTTTCAGTTAAAAAAACCTCTTCTTTGATACATGGACTTCTTTTCTCTATCAATGCACAATATAAACATTTTACAGTGTTCATTTGGAAATGATGATCTGCAATAATATAAATGACATTTTTAAAAATGGGAATTTCAGGCACTGAAAGAAGATAATATTACAGAGGTTAATCATACAAATAATTTAGCTTCTCCTTGTTTCTTTCAAAATCTATTACTATTACTCCTCTCCTTTCCTTTGATGATGGACCTTTTCATTTATTTTGAGAATCGTCCCTCCTGTACACTAATGTGATCTACAAATGCAACCTTCAATAGGAAACATCATGGTAGACTTCTGAGACCGGCCAATGTGTGCCATCCCCATTTAGTTAAGAAAAGGATATTTGACCAAAACTGAAATGGTCAGATTTATTTTAACAAATTGAAAGGGATACAGAAAAAGGTGAAAACTTTCCATAAACATTATTTACATTAAATCCTAGCTCTTCTAGTGTTTATTTGTGCTACTGTGTAGAGACCTCTTTCAAGAGAATGGAATCTACAGATAGGCACACATAGACAAAAGACAGATGAAATATTACTGAAGAACAGTTTTGTTTGGTTTGGTTTTCCCTTCAGGAAATTTTTGGATCCTTTCTCAAGTCTTGTCTAAGATTATTTATTGCTTGAGCTTCTTAGTTAGATTTTGAATATGTTTGATTTGGATTCCTGTCATTTTATTCGAAAATAACTGATTCATACCTGAAAGTATGAGGATGGCTACTTCCTTGACCTGTGGTCTTGGTCCTTTGTGTGTGTGTGTGTGTGTAGAGTAATATTGCATGTGACAGTCTATGACAATTAACTTACAGGAAAAGGGAAAACAGTTAGGAAAAGGGGCCTACAACAGTGCTTCTGAATAAAAGGACAATATAAACTATCTCACTAAAGAGAATACCACCTATGCTTTATAAAATTGTTTAGAATGATTGATTTTAGAATGAGAAGCAGAGTGTGCTCATGAGCAGAAGAGGGGCAGAGGGAGAGGGACAAACAGACTCGGTGCTCAGCACCGAGCCCAACACAGGGCTCAATCTCACAACACAGAGATCAAGCCCTGAACTAAAATCGAGTTGGACATTTAACCAACTGAGCCACCAGGCACCCCTCACCTTAAGCTTTTTAGGAAGTCATAACTACTAGAATAGTTTCTCTGAGGATATAATTTGTTAAGATCCACTTTGTGACAATGGCCACTGAAAAATCATAGTTCTTTTTTTAAAGAAAATCTACCCTCAAAATTATATAGTCTCCTTTGAATTCTTAAAATCTAAATGGGCAGAATTGAAGAATCCTGCCAGTAATCTACATTTAGCGCCATTTGTCATCCAATAGAATTATGACCCCATTTTGATGTTGAGATTAATGTTATGTTTTTATGGCGGGAACTCTTTATTTCCTTTCACCTGGTATACTTCTGGATTTCACGATTAAAGAACCAGCATTTACTAAGTTATAATTAAATTTAATTAATATGCATGAATGTTTTTCCTCTTACTAAAGGAAGAAAATATTGGAATTAGTTTTAGAGGATAACGTGCCAATTTAATACCGAAATCAGACTCATAGTATTGAAATTTTGGCACATGTTGCTTTTTGGAATATTCCAGTAAATCAAATAATTTCATGTGGTATATAAGCTTAATGGCATTTGAAACTGCAGTGCCCTGGCTTGTTTTAAATAAGAATTAAAGATGTGCCAACCTGTCACAACGCCTATGCACAAAGTACACTACAGTTCTCCACACCCCTTTGAGTTCATATCAATCATTTCAAAATTACATTTTTTCCTCAGAATGAGTGTCACTACCAATTTGAATAGTGGCTGTTGAACTGGAATTCATCCAAATTTTCAGCAAGCCATTTGGTTCATTATATCACAAACTAAATGACTTGCAAAACCATATTTTTTCATACTGTTTTCAAGCAAATACAATACTATCTCTTCAAAGATTGCTGCAATAAATTAAGATATTTTTATTCAAATATCTATTAAGACTTCTATTTTGTTCCTGCCTTTGTGCCGTTTCTGATTCACTTTCCAAAAATGAGCCAAATGCATCAAATGCATTTCTTAATATCAAATGTATTTTGATTCAGCAGGACTTTACCTCTGGTTTATCTGTGATCACCAAATTACACAGCAATCTTTGTGATGTCTCACCTCGGTTCCTGTTATAAGTGTACAACCTAGAGGCTATATGATAAAGATGCTGTTCAGGGTAAAATAGTATTGTGAAACACGCATCTGAATACAGAGTTTTGTTTTGTTTTGTTTTCTTTTTTTCTCATTTTGCCACATTTACCATACCTGGCATTTCATAAAAATCTTATGATTTAGGATTACTTTTGTATTGTTATCGGTCACTAAGTGTGACACAGTCTGTTGCATGGGACAGAAATTGTGCAATCAGCTGCAATGTTTCTTAGCAGAAATATCTGTTGCCCCCTTCTTTTTAGGTTTCTGTTTTCATTTTATTCGAGAAATAATATATAAGGTTTTATTTTTTCTTCAGGAGGAAAATAGTTTATCAACCACAGTGATTTCAATCTATATATTTGACCATAAAACTTTGTTCAAATAAATTCTGTAAACTCCGATGTAAACTATATTGGTAGATTACTACCAGTGATATCAAAGAAATATGACAGAAAACATGTTTCACAATTTCTGGCAAAGATTAATACCTAATACCTTGGAGGTATTGTTGAGTAAAATAAAGTCCTGATTGGGATATTCAATTACAGGTTGAAGACCTCAATCTGACCACTACTTGCTGTGTCACGTTGAGTTCCTTGTGTTACTTATCTCTGTAGATATCACCTACTTCACTCAGAAAATGGAGCTAACAGAATGGTGAAAACTGGTCAGTGACTGTCAACTTTCCTATATTTGCCCCATCTTCTGAGTGCCAACCAAAAAGAGCTGAATATTCTCTCCAAACTCATCACATAAGATGCCCCTCTCCTATGATGGTTGTCTTTCTTGGATTTGCTTGTTTCACTTAGCATGATGCCCTGTAGTGTTTTTCTCCACGTCATTGCCAATGGTTGGATTTTTTTTTTTGATGGCTGAGGGTTGCTGGAGAGGAGGGTGGTGGGGGGATGGGGTCATTGGGTGATGGGCACTAAGGAGGGCCTATAATGTGATGAACACTGGGTGTTATATACAACTAATGAGTCACTGAACTCTACCTCTGGAACTAATAATACACTATATCTTAATTAATTTAATTTAAATACAATAAAATTCAAAAAATAGGAAGAAAATCTTAAAGAAAATGGAGCTAAAACACTAAACTGCTTGTATCACTGGGAAGCTCTAATGGCAAAACAAAATATCTAATGCAGAAGAATCTCAGGTACGGTATTTGTCACAATTCAGGAAAAGTAGAGAAATCACCTGTTATAAGGATGCTGAAAAATCCAACTTAATTTTATCTACATTTTCTCAAGTCTGAAATTACATCTCTTAAGCACACTTGCATCCTACTATCTTTTGACGGCATCAGAAACTTAAGTAACTTACGTTTCCCTAGACAGCCAATAAATTCTTTGTTGAATGTATTCTATTCCTTCTGTTTTGCTCCGGGAAATCTGCAATCTCATGTGAACAAACTTTTCACACTCTTGAACATTTGCAATCATTGTATCGAATCCTAGTTCTTTGCTCTCATCAGGGACAACATATAGCCACTCCCCTGACTAACTCACAGAAGTGATGGTGTGGGTTACCACATTACTACCAACTCTTTTTCACTTGCAAATTATTGATCTGCCAGTACCATTAAAATGGCTTCCTGAGAAGTTCATGTCTCCTATGTAGGCATTACTCTGTGTTCTCGTCATCGTTATTTACTTACCCTCAGGTAACAAATGCTTGTCCTATCCTATTTTGATTCTATGGTATATTATTTAAAAGTACATTGTATACAGGTTCTTAAATTTTTTGTTCAGCCATTTTTTGAGGTTTTATATTTTTACTTCCTACTTCAGCTTTATTGAAGTACAATTGACAATTAAATTGTAAGACACTGTAAGTGTACATTACAATCATTTTTTAAAATAATATTTATTTATCCATGAGACACACAGAGAGAGAGACAGAGACACAGACAGAGGGAGAAGCAGGCTCTGCGTGGGGAGCCTGATGTAAGACTCATCCCAGGAACCCGGGATCACAAACTGAGCCAAAGGCAGATGCTCAACCACTGAGCCACTCAGGTGTCCCACATCATAATGATTTGATATACATATTTTAAAGGCAAAGAAATTACTGCCTCCCTTCCTTTTAGGAGTTTTATGGTTTCAGGTCTCACATTTAGGTCTTTAATCCACTTTGAGTTTATTTTTGTGTATGATTAAGAAAGTGAACCAGTTTCATTTTTTTTTTCAGGTAGCTATCCAGTTTTTCTATCACCATTTATTGAAGAGATTATCTCTTCCTCATTGTGTATTCTTGCTTCCTTAGCTATAGATTAATTGATCATATAAACATGGGTTTGTTTCTGGGCTCTCTATTCTGATCCATGGATCTATCTTTGTCTATCTTTGTGCTTGTACATTACTGTTCTGACTTACTCTAGCTTTGTGATATGTCTTGAAATCTGGGATTGTGTTACCTCCAGTTTTGTTCTTCTTTCTCAGGATTGCTTTGGCTTTTCAGAGTCCACACAAATTTGAGGATTATTTGTTCTAGTTTGGTATTTTGAAAAGGATTATATTAAATCTGGATAGGGATCCCTGGGGGCGCAGCGGTTTGGCGCCTGCCTTTGGCCCAGGGACGATCCTGGAGATCCGGGATCGAAGCCCACGTTGGGCTCCCGGTGCGTGGAGCCTGCTTCTCCCTCTGCCTGTGTCTCTGTCTCTCTCTCTCTCTCTGTGTGTGTGTGACTATCATAAATAAATAAAGAAAAAAATATTTTAAAAAATCTGGATATTACTATGGGTGGTATGGACATGTTAGTAATTTTGTTCACCCCCGAGCATGGAAAATCTTTCTGTTTGGTTGTATCATCTTCACTTTTCATCATCATTTTTTAACAATTTTCAGAGTACAGGTCCTTTGCCTCTTTGGTTAAGTTTATTCCTAGGCTTTTTATTGTTTTGGTGTAATTGTCATTGAGTTTGTTTTCTTAATTTCTCTTTCTGCTACTTCATTATTGGTGTATAGAAATGAAACAGATTTCTGTATATTAATGTATCCTCTGACTTTACTTAATTCATTTATCAGTTCTAGTAGTTTTTTGATGGAGTCATTGGTTTTATCTAATATGGTATTATGTCATTTTAAATAATGAAAATTTTACTTCTTATCAGTTTGGATGCCTTTTATTTCTTTTTTGTTTGTTTCTTTAATTGTTGTGTCTAGAGTGGGTAGAGGACCTGAACAGACATTTTTCTGAAAACACATACAGATGGTTAAGAGACACATGAAAAGTTGCTTAACATTACTAATCATCAGGGAAATGGAATTTATAAGGGAAGGGAGAAGAAATGTGTGGGAAATATCAGAAAGGGAGACAGAACGTAAAGACTGCTAACTCTGGGAAACGAACTAGGGGTGGTAGAAGGGGAGGGGGCGGGGGTGGGAGTGAATGGGTGACGGGCACTGGGTGTTATTCTGTATGTTAGTAAATTGAACACCAAAAAAATAAATTAAAAAAAATAAATAAATAAAACCGTGATGACGTATCACCTCACCTATCAGAATGCCTAAAATGGAAAAAAAAAGAAATAACAAGTGTTGGCAAAGATGTGGAGAAAAAGGGAATCCTTGTGCACTGTTGGAGGGAATGTAAACTGGTTTAGCTATTACGGAGGTTCCTCAAAATTAAAAATAGAATTATCATATGATCCAGCAATTCCACTATAAGGTATTTACCCAAAGAAAATGAAAACACTAATTTGAATAGATACACTCCTGTGTTTATTGCAGCATTATTTATAGTAGCCAAGATAATGAGGCAATCCATGTCCATGGATAAATGAATGGATAAAGAAGTAGCATCCACTTCTTATGTATATATAAGCTATTATTCAGCTATAAAAAAGAATGAGATCTTCCATTTGCCAGTACCTGGATGAACCTAGAGAGTATAATGCTAAGCAAAATGTCAGAGAAAGACATATTCCATATGATTTGATGCATATGTGGAATTTAAGAAACAAAACAAGAGACAAATCAGACTCTTAAATTCAGAGCACAAACTGGTGGTTGTGGGGGGATTGGTGTGGGTGGAAGATTGTTGAAACAGACAAGATTCAGAATATATGAATCTTGATGAGCATTGAATAATGTGTTGTTGAACCATTATATGGTACATCTGAAACTGTTGTAACACATATATCTTTTTCTTTAATATATTTATCTATTTGAGAGAAAGGGGGAAAGAGAGAGAGAATGAGCAAGGAGAGAGAAATAAGCAGACTCCCCACTGAGCAGGCAGCTTGACCTGGGACTCTACTCAAGGACCCTGAGGTCATGACCTGAGCGAAAGTCAGACACTTAACCGTTTGAACTAGCCAGGGCACCTAAACAGGACACATATGTTAATTACACTTAAATTGAAAGAAAAGGAAAGGAAGGAAGGAAGGAAGGAAGGAAGGAAGGAAGGAAAGGAAGGAAGCCCCCCGCCGCCCTCCCCTCCCTCCCTCCGCCTCCTCCCTCCCCTCCCTCCTCTGCCCTCCCTCCCTCCTCCTCCCCTCCCCCCTCTCTTCTCTCCTCTCTCTTCTCTGTCGCTCCCTCTCCTCCCCCACCTGGGTAGCTCAGTCAGTTAAGCATCTGACTTTGTGTTTTGGCTCAAGTCATGATCTCAGAGTTGTGAGATCGAGCCCCATGTCAAGCTCTGTGCTGAGTGTGGAGACTTCCTGGGATTCTGCTCCTTACCCCCTGCTCACGTTCTCTCTCTCTCAAAAACAAAAACAAAACACAACACATACAAAAAACAAAAACACAAAATCTTCCAGAAGATAGAAATGCATGGAGACTCAAAGCATACTAGTAGTTATCAGGGGCAAGGGAACAGGGGGAGAGGTAGTGATGGCTTAATGGGTCTTCTCTCATGGTGTTTTCTTTAGCATGATGAAAATATTTGGGAGCTACAGAGGTGATGGTTGCACAATACTGTTGAGTGTACCAAATGCCACTAAATTGTACAATTTAAAGAGATCAATGATTAATATTACATGAATTTTACCTCAATTAAAAAAAATTTAATATGTATTATAAAAATTTCTAAAATTTTATGTCCTAAAATTTCTTCTAACAACTTTCTTGGGATATCCAATGATATTTATTGTCTCAGCTTCTACTCCTCAGTAACCATTTTTCTCTATCTTATTTAAGATTTTTCCTTTCTTCAGCTGCCTGAATAGCAAGTAGTGTCTCATGTTTTCCACAGTTAGTTTCCACATATCATGTGCTCTCCCTTTCTTCTAAGTCTTTGTTTAATCAATTGAATGTATTCTTCCTCTTTTATATACACTTTACATGTGCTTATTTTGTTATTTCTTTTGTCTACACGTTTAATTTAGTTTATTTGAAAATGGCATCTTCCCTTAACCTTGATCCCACATAAAAATTATCCTATTATACCCATTAACAACACTCATCCTTAATGGGAGACATAAAATAAGGCTAAGACATTACATCTGCCTATTGTATTGCAGAAACTGTAGCCTGTGGGTCAAATCTGGCCCAACCCTTAATTTTGTAAATACATTTTATTGGAACACAGCAATGCTCATTCATTTATGTTGTCTATAGTTCCTCTCACAGTATAATCACAGTATTGAGTAGTTAAGACAGAGACACTATTGCTCACAAAGCCAAAAATACTTGCTATCTGGACCTTGACTTTTATAGAAAAAAAATTTCTAGGGCAGCCTGGGTGGCTCAGTGGTTTAGTACTGCCTTCTGCCCGGGGCCTGATCATGGAGACCCGGAATGGAGTCCCGCGTCAGGCTCCCTGTGGAGCCTGCTTCTCCCTTTGCCTGTGTTTCTGCCTCTCTCTCTCTCTTTCTGTCTCTCATGAATAAATAAATAAAATATTAAAAAAATTCTAGACTCCTATATTAGAAAACCAATAGCTACTTTACGAGGGAAAACTAAATCTCAGTGGATTTGCATAATGAAAAATTTTTTCATTTAATATATATATATATTCTCACATAAAATCCAACCACAGGCAAGGTAGAGGTGATACAGGAGAAAATACGATTACACATCTCTCAAAGGTGTCTGTCCTCTGACATTTAACTGGCACAAGGGGCAGAAAATATATAACTTCTTCCACCAAACTCCTTGTCCAGAACTCACCAATTATATGAGTTCCAATCTAGTTGTAAGAGGGATGCAAAATGTTCCCTTGGCTGGTAAGCTTTTATCCAGCACAAATGCAATATTATGGCAGAGAACTATATATTTTGATGGGCAAATAACTGTCTCTGCCACACGTATTCGTAAAGTTCAGAAAGATACTACAGAGTTGATTTTACTGCTGAGTTTGAAATTGAAAAAATTGAGTAGTTGAGGGGGCCAGTTATTAAGCTGCTCTCTCTGTGAGAAGCATCTCGTCTACCCGGTTTGTAATGCTGAGACTGCACATCACATTACTCCCTGGCAAACTGTTAGATAAAAGCAGCAGTTGTCTCTGGCACCATTTGGTTCTGGTCGCTACCCTTCTTTTTTTGACCTTGTAGAACTAGTTCAGTCATGCTTCCTCAGAGGTGAAGAGTTACCAGGATGTCCTTGAAAGTGCTCTCTCCTCAAAGGTCCATATCTCTGTTCCTCGGAGAGAAAGGTCTCCAAGTTCACAGGGTCGCAGAAGGAGGCTGTGACAATCCTGCCAGAAGTCCACCTCTTATCTCCAGAGGGGCCCTTTTCCATTTCTGGATTCCCATAGCATCAATTCCCAGAGAGTGTTTGCTGGATCTGGCTGAAAAGATACTGGTGACTTATAATGTCAGATACTACTGGAATGGATGCAGTAGATTCCAGTCAGGATTGATTTGGGGACTTCAGGTAGGTCTCACATGTAAAAAGAAGAGCATCAAAAAGACTGTAGAACACAATAGCTGAGAAAATCCACTATTCTTTTCCCAAAAAACATTCCTGAAAGGAGAATTGCTTTCCCTGAGTCCCATTGTTAGTTACACCAAATACATTCCTTCAAATGTTTGGATCCACTTTGTACAAAAAGCAGTTACAAGGGACTATACCAAGTGATAAACAACATCTAATTTATCAATTAATAAACATAATGTATATTTTATTCACCCATTTCTCAGGCTTCTACATATCGTTCTTGTATTTTAAAGTATCGGGTACGTGTTACTTTCTTTTTTTAAGATTTTATTTATTCTTGAGAGACAAAGAGAGAGAGAGAGAGAGAGAGAGGCAGAGACACAGGCAGAGGGAGAAGCAGGCTCCATGCAGGGAGACTGAGGTGGGACTCGATCCCAGGACTCCAGGATCACTGCCTGGGCCGAAGGCAGACACTAAACCACTGAGCCCCAGGGATCCCAGGTACCTGTTTACTTATTGAAGTCTTACTTCTTCAAAGCCACTTTCTCGCCATCTTACCTCCATTGTTCCTGCATATTTATACCTTTACTGAAATCTGTGTTCTCCCATCAGCTACAATGCCCACTGCCTCATCCCCACTGACAACTAGGTTCTGTAGTTAAACCCTGGTTATCTTTTTTGTTAAAATCTTCTCTAGTCTTCTCTTTCAAAGAAACCAATTAATTTCACTACTTATTTTTCTATTTGTAAGCAGAAATGTATTTTTTAAATTATTAAATATAACTTGCATTAAGAAACATGCATAAAGCATTTGAATACATTTAGAGAAATAATTATATAGTAAGCAACTGTGTGAACACCACTGTGGCCAGGAATTAGAACATTACTAGTACCTTAGTAGATCCCTGGATTCTTTTTCTGAATTCTAAGTCCCATTCCTCTCAGGTATCTACTCTCCTGACTCAAATTTTTTCTGTATTTGATTTTCTTCATAAATTTATCACTTAAGTTTATTCCCAAATCATAATTTAGCTTTGTCATATTTTTAACTTATATTCATGTACTCATACTTTCCATAATTTTTTGACTAGCTTATTTCCTACAGTATTTTATTTGTAAAATATATCCATGTTTCTGCACACTGCTAGTTTATTCATTTTTACACGTGCATTATATTTAATTACATAAATATGCAGCAATTTACTCATCTATTACATTCCTGATGGATATTCAAGTTCTAGATTTTTATGATAATTAACAATGGTGCTAATGAACATTCTTGTACACGTGTCACAGTCTATATGGACAAAATTTTATATAGAAAAAGGAGAATCATTATGGTTTTATAGGACATGTATTATTTAAATGTTATTGAATAATACCAAAATGTTTTATTTTTTTTTTTCCAAAATGTTTTCTAAAGTGATTCTTATCAATTGACATTCCAACTAGCAATAATTAGAAATTTTATAGCTCATAAGTTTCTTGGTTTCTTTTTTCTTTCTTTCTTATAATTGATTTAGTGTACAAGTACAGTTCTAATTTTACATTTTCCATATCAATAAGGACACTATTGAAAGTCCTGACTATTCATTACTGTTTTCTTTAATATATTTTAATTACATTTATAATATTCTTAATGATATTTCTCATATATGATTGCATATATTCTGAACATTTCATATATTTTTATGTAATTTTATTTATTTTTTTAATTTTTTATTTATTTATGATAGTCACAGAGAGAGAGAGAGAGAGAGAGAGGCAGAGACACAGGCAGAGGGAGAAGCAGGCTCCATGCTCCGGGAGCCCGACATGGTACTCGATCCCGGGTCTCCAGGATCACACCCTGGGCCAAAGGCAGGCGCCAAACCGCTGCGCCACCCAGGGATCCTTATTTTTATGTAATTTTAAATGGTAGCTTTTAAAATCTCATTTTCTGATTAGCAGACTTATATAGAAACAAAATAATAAAATTTATTTTCTTTGTATATATTACATTTACAACAAATATATTAAAAAGTACAATCATCATACTAAAAATTCATAATGATTATAATATAGTCATTTTTCACTATTTCCTGTATATATAATCTCAGTGTTTACAAGTAATTACCATTTTTAATCTAATTCTTTCAAATTTTATTTTATCTCTTTTTCAGATTTATTGAGAACAATTTACATAAATATAACTTAGATGACCTAGACCATAAAATTTACCCATTTTTTAGCGTCCACTTTTGTGATTTTTGACAGACACATGCAGTCATGTAATCACTGTCAAATAGAGAACATAAAAAATGTCTATCATTTAAAAATTTTTGCAGACCCTTTTGTCTGAAGACAGGCCACTGCCAGCCTTTAGCCCCCAATGACACTGCTTCCTTCCAATAATTATGTCTTTTACTCAGTAATAAATCAATGAATTCAGACATATAGAGTCATGTAGACTTCGAGCCTTTGTTCACTTAGCATTTTACAGTTTGTATTCATTAATGTGGTTGCATGTATCACAAGTTTATTCTTTTTCATAGCTCAGTAGAATATCATATGGATGTGCCAACATTTATTAGTTGAAGGATATTTAGGTTGTTAGCAGTTAAGGCACTTTGGGAGTAATTATGAAAAAAAAAATTCTATATATAATCACAGCAATCTGGAAAGTATTGTCAATCTTAACAATATTAAGCCTTACATTTATTTAGGGCACGTGAATCACCAGATTATATATTTTATAGTTTTAAGTTTCTCAGTATATTTTATAACTTCTAAATTTCTTGTAACCTATGTAAATTTTAGGCCTGTTAGGATCCCTTATTTTCCTCACAAAGATTTTACTTTCATTGAAGTCATTTTCCCTTAATTATTTCAGGAATATTATAGTGAAAATGCAAAGTACGTTTAAACAATTGGTCTTCATAAAATTATCTGATATATGCCTACCATGCAGTGTACATCTTCTTACTAAGATTTACCTGCAACTTTTACAATTTAATAATTTCATGGAATCTACATGCAGATCCAGAGTAAGGGTTTATATTTAAATGTTACATCTCAGATAAATATTTGTACATTATTACAATACGTATTTGTTTAATTTGAGTTATATAGATTCCTTATTAAAGATATAGTTCTTCAAAAAATATATAAAGCACTAGGGAACATAATTATAAAGAGAAATATGATAAAATCAATGAAATCGGGATCCCTGGGTAGCGCAGAAGTTTGGCCCAGGGCGCGATCCTGGAAACCCGGGATCGAATCCCACGTCGGGCTCCCTGCATGGAGCCTGCTTCTCCCTCTACCTATGTCCCTGCCTTTCTCTCTCTCTCTCTCTGTGACTATCATAAATAAACAAAAATAAAAAAAAATTAATGAAATCCATGTGTATTGCAAGAATGGCAAGAATTTTGGCACACTTTAAGGATTTTAAAATACTTTTCTCAAATTTCAGAAAACATATCAGAGTAATTAACAAAACAACAGTGACGATACTCCTGAAACTAATAGCAATTATAGCAAGATTGTAGGTTGCAGGTAAATATACAAAAGTCAATTGCTTTCCTATATATCAGCAATGAATGAGTAGAATTTGAAATAAAAAAACACGGTGCTATTTACATAGGGTGCTATTTACATTAGAACTCCCAAAAATAAAATTCTCAGGTATAACTCTAATAAAATATGTACAAGATCTATATGAGGAAAACTACAAAACACTGATGAATGAAATCAAAGAATAACTAAATGAATGAAGAAGAGATATTCCATGTGCATGGATATGGGGAGACTTGTTATTGTCAATATATCAGTTCTTCTCAACTTAATATATAGATTCAGTGCAATCCTAATTTACAATCCCAGAAATTTATTTTATGCATATTGATAAAGTGATTCAAAAGTCCCTGAAAATCCAATATATTATTAAGGCAGAAGAACAGAATTGGAGGACTGATACTGACGTTAAGACATTATAAAATGACAATAATCAAGACAGTGAGATTTTGGTGAAAGAACAGCCAAATAGATCAGTTGAACAGAATAGAGAGCCCAGAAATAGACCCATATATAGACGACTGATCATTGACAAAGTAACAAAAGCAATATAGTATAACAATAGAGTTGCTTCAACAAATGGTACAACTGGGAACACTGAATCTACATGCCAAAGAATGAATCTAGATGTAGACCTTGCAGCCTTGACAAAATTAACTCAAAATGAATCATAGACCTAAATATAAAACACAAAAATATAAAATTCCTGGAAGAACATAGAAAAAAAATCCAGATTACCTTGGGTTTGGCAATGACTTTTTAGAGTCAAAATCATGATCCATGAAAGAAATAATTGGTAAACCGTATTTCATTAAAATTAAAAGACTTATGCCCTGTGAAAGACAATGTTAAGAGAAGAAAAACCATTGACTGTGAGAAAACGATTGTAAAAGACTGTTCTTCAAAATAGAGAACAAACTCTTAAAACTCAATAATAAAAAAAAAACAATTTGATTAAAAATTAGGCCAAAGAAGACCTCATCGAGGAAGATATGAATGCAAAATAAACAAATAAAAAGATGCTCCATATCATATGCCATCAGGAAATTATAAATGAAAACAACAATGAGTTATCACTACACATCTAGTAAAATGCCCCAAATCCAGAACACTGACAACACCAGTACTGCCAGGCATGTAAAATGGTATAGACACTTTGGAAAGTATTTTGGCAGTTTCTTACAAAATCAGCATACTTGGGGATCCCTGGGTGGCGCAGCGGTTTGGCGCCTGCCTTTGGCCCAGGGCGCGATCCTGGAGACCCGGGATCGAGTCCCACGTCGGGCTCCCTGTGCATGGAGCCTGCTTCTCCCTCTGCCTCTGTCTCTGCCTCTCTCTCTCTCTCTCTCTGTATGACTATCATAAATAAATTTAAAAAATTAAAAAAAAAAACAACAAAAAAAACCAAAATCAGCATACTTTTACCATATGATCCATATTTATTAGTATTTACCCAAAGTAATAGAAAACTTATATACACACAAAACTGGCACATGAATGTTCTTTGCAGCTTTATCATAACTACCAAAACTTGGAAGCAACCAAGATGTCCTTCTGTAGGTAAATGGATAAATATAAAATGTGGTACATTCAGACAATGGAATATTATTTAGTGCTAAAAAGAAATGAGCTACCGGGATCCCTGGGTGGCGCAGCGGTTTGGCGCCTGCCTTTGGCCCAGAGCACGATCCTGGAGACCCGGGATCGAATCCCACATCGGACCCCCGGTGCATGGAGCCTGCTTCTCCCTCTGCCTGTGTCTCTGCCTCTCTCTCTCTCTCTCTGTGACTATCATGAATAAATAAATAAAAATCTATAAAAAAAAAAAAAAAAAAAAAAAAGAAATGAGCTACCAAGCCATGTGAAGACATCAAGGAATCTGAAAAAGCTATGTACCCTATGTTTCCAAAGATATGACTTTCTGGAAAAGACAAAACTATGTAGATGATAAAAATAACAAGCAGTTGCCAGGGGTTGAGAGAAGAAGGGATAATTGGCAGAGCAGAGGGGATTTTTAAAGATTATTTTAAAATGATGTGCACAATATCATAATGACAGATACATGTCATCATATATTTATCCACACCCATAGAATGTAAAATAATACCGAGATTGAATCCTAATGGAAACTGTGGATTTTGGAGTGGTTATGATGTGTCAGCATAGGTTCACCGATTGTAATAAATATACCACACCAGCGGGGGATGTTGATACTGTAGATAGCTATGCATGTGGAGCTGAGTGCAGGGAGTATATAGGAATTCTCTGTACCTCTGTCACAATTTTAGTTTCACAGCAAAGTGAGAAAAAGGTATAGAGATTTTGCCATAACTTTTCAATTTGGCTCTGAACCTAAAATTACCCTAAAACATAAAATTTTAAAAATATTTTAAAAGATAAAAATAGTTAAGTACAATAAAGTAAAAAAATATATAATTATATATAGTTGCAATTAGTCATAGTGTATAGTGCAATTAGCCATATAACTTCATATAATTTTATTTTTATATATGGTAATTCCTTCCTTACTTTTATTACATTTTTTTCTTTTTTAAACCACTAGTTAAATGTTTTCTTTCCAATGTTTATTTTATCATCTATCTATCTATTTATCTATCTACCTATCTTCATCATCATCATCATCTATCTATTTGAAAGTGCATTATTATCCATAAACTGTTTCACAGAGGCTGAGAGCTGTACTTCACTTATCTAAGAGGAACGTGGAGTTGAGAATTTAACAGAGAAGAGTCATATGGTGTATGACTACTTACACTTTCCAAATAGAGCCACTATGACATATCCCACCCCACATGCTGTTACAATATGACAGATAGTCTTACCATTGGCTGAAGGGTTCCATTCCTCTCCACTTGGTTGAATGATTGTTTCTGTATCCCCAAAGAAGATGGCATAAGTAAAGCTATGTGTTTTCCAAAGGCAGGCATAAAAAAAAAATCATGAAATCCTGCCTTGTTCTTTTAAGAATCTTGCTCTTGAAACACAGACATCATGCTGTGAGGAAGCCATATAGTAGCCCCTTAGAGCTGCTCTAGTCTACAGACCAAGATCTAGCCTGTAGCCTGAATCAATCAACACACATATGAAGGAGCAAATCTTCATGTATGCCAGCATCCACCTGTCTAATCATCCTCAGCATGCGAATCACCTCAGCTGACAACATGTGTAGCAAAAACAAGTTATGCTTGCCAATTGCTACTGAAATTACAGTTTCACTATCAAAGTATCTACTGATAGTTATTAAGCCTAGAGTAGGTCATATACATCACCAGACATTGGGAACATTATAATACATGTGCAGTAGGCTTAAAGATCAATTTGACCATTTTAACAGAAATTTGGATGCTTTGGAAGATATTTCTTTTATTTTTTAAGATTTTATTTATTTATTCATGAGAAACACACAGAGAGAAAGGCAGAGACACAGGCAGAGGGAGAAACAGGCTCCCTGCAGGGAGCTTGATGCGAGACTTGATCCTGATCCCGGGACTTTGGGATCACACTCTGAGTCAAAGGCAGATGCTGAACTGCTGAGCCACCCAGGCATCCCATTTGGAAGATATTTCTACAAGAAAAATATGAAAGTGATAGGCTGAGTTGGAGTATTTGGAAAGAAATATTTGGTTTAGCATTTTAAAGATCTGTATAAAATTTTGAGAATAGAAATTTATAATAAGCTTGTAGAAATTTATGAAAATGTAAAATAAAATTCAGTTATTAAGTTCAGTTAATACAAATGTTTTCAAAAAAGGAATCATGATGGTATTTTTGACTCATCATTAAGCATTATTATAATGATAATATTATTAACTGAGGATTTAACTTTAAAGGATCATATTTACTGGTAGAAAGATAGCAGTGGATTTTTTAAAACCATGTTTTTCTATTAAAGGATTTATTTAGTCATAAAAATTGATCAATCAAAAATGATATAAACATTTTTATATAGAATGATGACTGTAGATATCAAGAGGATTGCCAACATTTTAACCTTCAGCACTACTGTTTTTTTATAATATACACTTCTATTACTCTAATAAAAATTAACATAATATTTGAAAAAGTATGGACCATGGTCTTTAACAGTTTATTAGTGTATTAGAGTCAATATTATTTGAAATAAAGAAAATAGAATGTCCTCAAAGTCCTGTGTCCCTTTCTGTAAATAAATATGACTTTTCCAGGCATTAATTGAGATCTCAGCTATAATCACAAAATACAACTATAAATACCTATATCCTAGTCCTAAATTTATTTCCAATAATCATGATCAAATCTGTGTCTCCATTAAAGAAATCACTGAACCTCAATCATTTTTAGAGGCAAAAGATGCTTATAATAGTATAATAGTATGTTTTAAATAAGGTGAGTCTTTTCTGAGATATTTTTCATGTTATCTTGCTATTCTGCACAAAATATTTAGTTTCCTGAGCATTTTTGTCACACCACAAATTATGAAAGAATTAAACACTTGAAACAAAATATAGAACAGTTTAAAGTATTATTTTATTAGCTTGCCATTGAAAAAAGCAAATGTATGGTACCTGGAAGTATGAGAGAAGATTGAGATTATCTGTAAAGAAAAAAGAATGAGCTATAAAGAGGGTACTGTGCACGCCATGACAGTGTAATACCTACCTGTACAATATGGAATTTCCATCAATTCATTTCATAATTGACTGCAAAGTTTATACATTTTCAGCAATTGAAAGTACTCTCAAAATGCCACAGAGCATTTTCATGTAAGACTATTAAAGGCTTCTGAAGACCCAACCAAGCAGTGAACATATATATACCTGGGATTTTTCTCAATTATATAGAATGTACTTGGTCTTTGGAGTATGAACCACCAAGATATGTGCAAGAAATCTTCATTTTAGGAGAACTTCCACGGAAGTTTTCCATGGGGTCTTTTTCCTCAGGTTATGTAGCCAAGTCAAGCTGCCTCTCAGATTATACCAGGTTAAAGCCACCAGTAAACAAGTCGGCCCTACCCAAGGAGGGGTCAAACTAAAGAATGTTTCAAAAATCATTATTTGACTCATTCCTCCTTATCTTGTCAAGAATTGACACCAGAATCTCCAGTCATCCCTGGAGCTAAGTATGGAGATTTTTTTTTCCAAACTAGCAATAAATAATTCTACTTTATGCATAGTAGGGATTCAGTCAATACTTTTTTAAGATTTTATTAATTTTTGAGAGAGATTGAGCCAGGAAGAAGGACAGAAGGAGAGGCAAACTCCATGGGAGCCCAATGTGAGACTCAATCCCAGGACCGGAGACCTGAACCAAAGGGAGACGCTTAACTGACTGAGCCACCCAAGTGCCCTAGGTAATATTTTTTAAATGCCTGTAGCAGTGTAGAGTCCTACCAAACAGAAACCATAAGGCTCAGTAGGATGAAATCTATGCTCTGATGCAAACTATACTTAATTTAATATATATATATATATATATATATATATATATATATATACACACACAAATTAAAACTGGAACCAATACATGCCCTTCTAATAATATGGGAATCTGTAGCAATAATTACCAATAAATGAGGAAGGCCAGTCTATTCATTCATTCATTCATTCAGCCTGTCAATTAACAAGTATTTGTTGAGGACCAGCTATTGCTCTACATGGCACTTCCCCTGCTACTTTATTAATTTTTAAAAAACATGTTTAGCTTAGATGTTTAGCAGAATCTAAAACCTTTATATATCTAGAAGTAGGCTTTCTGCAATTCAGGTTTCTTAAAACAACTTTGCTTTAATCCATAAAACCAATCCATTACTTCAAGAGTATTTTATCTGGATGCCAATAAAACACATCCCAGGAGAAGAATATCAGTCACTGGGAAGTATACTTTGAGGAATTAAAATGGTCACACAAGCATCGCTAAATGCCATGGCAAAAGGATCATTTTAGCACTTAGATTACCATTTAGGTGGTTCAACTCAAATAAGGCAAGCCAACATTGTCTGGATTTACATCTAGTATATTCTTACAACATGCAGGATGTAGCCTTAAGATAAAGGAACAGGATGCATAAACGATGGGCTTACAGGTAAATCAGCAGGGGCCATTTAGCAGATGGTTACTGAGGTACTGTCTTGAGAATAGGTTATTAAAGAATATGTCTTAAAATTTTCACTTCATTTTGTGGTCATGGGATATATTTTATTATGAAAAATATTTAATATGTTACAATGGGTTTGATATATAATTTTAGCATATTTATTGAGCATCTATTATGTAAATTGTTCGTAAATGCAATATTTTAGTAACATTGCTATTTCAACCAGCGTTCTGAAGGTCTCATTTCATCTTATTAAGATGTTCTAATTGGGTTGCCTGGGTGGCTCAGTTGGTCAAGCATCTGCCTTTGGCTCAGGTCATGATCTCAGGGTCCTGGGATCAAGCCCTGCATTGGGCTCCTGTGTTCAATAGGGAGTCTGCTTAGGATTCTCTGTCTCCCTCTCCTTCTGTCTCTCCCCACTGTTTGTGCTCTCTCTCTCCTAAATAAATACATAAAATCTTATAAAAAATGTTCTAATTGCAGAAACCTGAAGAATTACTAATGATTTTGTAATTAGTTTGTGTGTTCTCTATATGTAACATCATAACATTCAACCAGAATGACTTTGGCTTTTTTACCAAGCCACAGAATGACATTTGGGCTTAGAAATGTCAATCTACTTAGTAAAAGGTGGATTCAGGTTATAGCAAGAATAATAAAAAACAGTATTTTTCAGCCAGAAAAAAAACCCCACAGAATTAAAGCTAAAAAATTTTTCGGTGTGTACAATTGATTATGTGCTAAATTGAGGAAGGTAATTTAGATATTTAATAATATTCTTCCATTTTTACTACCCCACATCCAAACAGTAAATGTGAACTTTACTTGGACACTATGATTCAATTAAAAATTCACATTATATTCAAATATCGGTTATTATGGTAGGGGGTATTATTATCATGGGGCTTACTGCATTTAAGATATTTCTGAAAGTCATAAAGAGAAGACTGATTTAATATCACAGAAGAAAAGGATTTTGCATTAGCATTTTTTTTGTTTATTTCTTTACCATAAATTCATATATTCTCTAGCATTTGATTTTGACCTGACAATATGACTCTTGGTTTTTGGCAATGAATCTGTGCATTGTCAATTTTATTTTAATTGAAGATCTGAAATTATATCAATGGCCATAGACCCCGTGTAGACTTAATATCTCTGATCCCTAGTTCATCTTGATAATTTATTAGGTATTGTAACTCATAGAGATCAGCATAAAGGCAACACATTCAACTGTTCTCATAGGTTTCGTCTTTTGAGGGGATAATTATGCAAACCTCAGGAGGTTTTGAACAATAAAATCCTATGATTTTTGCAAGATTGTTATGGATGGAACCTGAGATGTATTTTCCAAGTATTGCAGATTTACATTAAATATTTTAAATATCTATCAAATATAAAAATATGCTTTTCTGCATTACTATTCTTCATAAAATGCTTGCTTGTATTGTTTTTAGGAAGAATATTTTGACTTCTCACTTATAGCCCTACTGCCAAATATGTATCAATTAATAGAGGAAGAAAATAAAAATACGAATTTAAACTGTCCTATGTTTTTCAGAAGACTGTACTTTTATGGCCATTTAGAGCACTGTAACTACTTGTTTTTTGCTCTCCTTGCCAAATTTTTTCCCAAGCCACAAATGTCAGTTCCTACTCATCTGCTGCTCTGTTTCTTACTGACACCCTACAGATTGCTTGAGTTGTATTCCAGCTCAAATTGGATCATTTGAGTAAAAAAGGAATTTTAAAATCTGTTGCTTGTTTCTTTAACTTCTTTTACCTCCTTCCCATACAACTTTATACTATTGTAAATAGAAATTTCTATTTATAGATCCCAGGAAATCTTTAATTTAAAATAAGAATTGTATATGTCAAAGATTTTAAAATGGCAATCAATCATGTAGACATTTAAAGTAATGGACACAATAGTTCTATAAAAACAAAAAAAAATACTTTTATTAAAATGAATTTTAATAGCATGATTTCGATTATTTTCAAGTAGTTTAAGATAAACTGTCTTTGGTAAAAGGAAATCTAAAAAAATTCTCAACACTTTAGAATACTTTAAATGATTGATGATCTTTTGCAATATTTTATGAACATCTAATTCTAACAAAAATTTAATGATTCGGGATCCCTGGGTGGCGCAGCGGTTTGGCGCCTGCCTTTGGCCCAGGGTGTGATCCTGGAGACCTGGGATCGAATCCCACGTTGGGCTCCCGGTGCATGGAGCCTGCTTCTCCCTCAGCCTGTGTCTCTGCTTCTCTCCCTCTCTCTCTCTCTCTCTCTGTGACTATCATAAATAAATAAAATTTTTTTAAAAAAGAAAATCTTAAAAAAATAAAAATTTAATGATTTGAAATCAACCACAGTCAGTCACTGACATCACTCAGTGGTATTCTAAAGTATGCAAGAATTTATTACCATTACCATATCTTCTATATATATGGTTTCCCATTTTTAGTAGCATTGTAGCTCAACGATATACAAGATCCAATATTTTCATGTTCACCCCAAGTCTTACTTTTAGGATTAAAAAACAAAAAAAATGTATAATTCATTCATATTTAGGCCAACTTTGAAATTTTACTCTACATATATATTACTTGAAAGCTTGTCTAATAGCTAATTTCAGTCTTCACTAGCAGAAATACAATATATGTCTAGAAGTATTTAAATAATTCTCAAACATAGTAATTCTGATTCCAGGTGTCCTCAGACCATGTTTTAGGAACATCATACAAAATATTAGGTGATTAATTACAGCATGAACTATTTACCACCCATAAGAATTTTTTTTACTGGGCACCAGGGTGGCTCAGTGGTTGAGCATATGCCTTTGGCTCAGGTCATGATCCTGGGATCCTGGGATCGAGTTCCACATCAGGCTCCCTGGATGGAGCCTGCTTCTCCCGCTGCCTGTGTCTCTGCCTCTCTCTGGGTCTCCTATGAATAATTAAAATCTTTTTTTAATGTGCTATATCACTCACACAGAATTCTGGTAATTCAGTAGTAAGCATTCTAAATCATATGACTGGACTTGGTGGGTTCATCATTTTTTAGATAGAGAATAAATTCCTTAAGGATGTTAGATGTCTGGACAATCCAAAGCCCCTTTTGAAGTGTGATGCTATCCATAGTTTAGCAGCAGTTACAGAAAATGTCAACTTTTGGATTTATCTAAGAATGCATTTTTTTCTTCCTGTATGTTCTAAAGTATCTTATAAATTCTTTGTAGTATAACTGCAAAGCAGTGGTGATTCAAAACTGCAGATTGGAAGTAGCATTGCCATTAATTATAGGACAGCAGAAACAATTGAAGAAGGATGAATAGGAGTCTTTATTCAGAAAATATTTAGTGGCTGACGTTGTAGTGGTATCAATATCTATAGTATGATGATAATATTAGGCAACTGAAAAGGAATGGGAAAGAAAGTTATTATATACCACTAAAGAAAAGAGTTGCATCATATTGCTTTATAAGTGCAAATTTAATTTTACATATAAAAGAAGAAAATGGATGCTATCTTTACATATCTGAAAGGGTAATGTCTTATTCTTCATTTAGTCAGAGGTCTGCAGGAGTCCTGGGTAACTATAAGTATCTAGCATCATTTCTGTAAGATTTCATTTGAAAAATGAGGGATGTGCTTAATAATAATCCATTGGTTTAAAGAAGAAAGAGCTAACCTTTATGAACTAGATTCTCAATTTCTTGAGGTTATTGAACTATTTCTCCATATTAGCAAGCATGACTCAGAAATGTGGTTTAGAACTCTTGAATTATTTATTGAGAGTTTATTTTTTAATATTTTATTTATTTATTCATAGAGACACAGAGAGAGAGAGAGAGGCAGAGACACAGGCAGATGGAGAAGCAGGCTCCATGCAGGGAGCCTGATGTTGGACTCCATCCAGGTTCTCTAGGATCACGCCCTGGGCTAAAGGCAGTGCTAACCCACTGAGCCACCTGGGCTGCCCTTATTGAGAGTTTAAAAAAAGATTTTTAAAACTGCAAGAGATACATTCATAAGCACTATAATTAAATATAGAGAGAAGAAAAAAAATATGTTCAAATGACCCACAGGAAGGCAAGATAAAAAACAAAGGGACAACAAACAGAAGACACATTTAAAAAAATGACAGAGCTGTACCATCTCAGAAGTTATATTAAATATAAGTGATACTAATATACCTCCCCCAAAAAAGAAAGACTGATAGAGTGGATTAAAAAATAAGACCCAACTTTGTCCTCTTCAAAGATTTATTTGAGCGTAAGAGGGACAGAGAAAGAGAATCTCAAGCAGACTCCCTGCTGAACATGGAGTGAAGCTGGACTCTATTGCAGGACTCTGAGATCATGACCTGAGCCAAACACAAGGGTCAGGTGCACAACTGACTGAGCCATCCAGGCGCCCCCCAACTCTGTGCTCTTTATAAGAAATTCATATCAAAGTCAAATTAAATGACATAGGTACATGGAAAGTAAAAAAAAAAAAGGCAAACCAAGAAACAGGCTCTTAACTATAGAAAGCAAACTGATGTTATCAGAAGGGAGGTGGGGGTGGGAGATAAGTTAAGAAAATAAATAAAAACAAAACAAAAGGAAAACATACAGATGATAGTAAAGAAAATTACTAGAGACAAAGTGAGGATAAAAGGACCAATCAGGAAGATATAATGATTGAGATGTGTACATACCAAACAGTAGAGTTTCAATACAAATGAAGCTAAAAACTTTTAAGATCTACTCTCTTAGCAACTTTCCGATATGCATTACAGTATTAGTAACCTAGTCACGATGTTGTACATTATATCGCCAGAATTCATTTATCTTATTAGTAGCAGTTTATATCTTCTGATCGCCTTTACCCATTCCCTCCAAGCACCCTTGACTTTGGGAACCAACAATTTGCTTTACATTTCTATGAAAGATTTTTTTTTGAGATTCCACATATAAGTTAAATCACATATAAGTGTCCTTTCTCAACAACCTGACTTATTTCATGTATTATAATGGCTTTCAAGTTCATCCATGTTATCATGATATATTACATTTTCTTTATCCATTTATTCACTGATGGGCACTTAGATTGTTTCCATGTCTTGGTTATTTAAATAATGCTACAGTGCTGCAGATATCTCCTTGACATAGTGACTTTGTGTCCTTTGGATATATACCAAGAAATGGAATTGCTGTGTCATATGGTAGTCCAATTTTAACTTTTTGAGGAACCTCCATACTGTTTTCCATACTGGCTGCACCAGTTCACATTCCCACCAACAGTGCATACGGGTTCCATTTCATTTATCCTTGTCAATACATTATGTCTTATATTTTTGATGTAGGTCATTCTAATAGTATGAGATAACATCTCATTGTGGTTTTGTTTTGCAGCTCTCTGATAATTAAGTGGTATTGAGCACTTTTCCTGTACTTCTTAATTGTCTATGACCCTTCTTTGGAAAAAATGTTTATTCAATTCCTCTGACCATTTTTGAATCATTGTTGTTGTTGTTGTCATTGAGTTATATGAGCTCTTTCTCTCCTTAAGATAGTAACCACATATCACATACGTCATTAGTAAATATTTTCTTCCACTCCATAGGTTACTATTTCTTGTTTTTGATAGTTTCTTTTGCTGTGCGGATTTTTAGTTTGGTGTAGTTCCACTTGTTTATTTTCGGTTTTGTTGTCTTTGCTTTTAGTATCACTCTAAAAATGAATTTATTTTTGTTAATTAAGTTGTTTTCTACTACTTGTACTCTCTTGATAGTAATAGATTTCATAATACTTCCTAAATTTCAAATCAATGATTGCTATATCAAGATGTAATACAAAATCAATTATGGATGATATAACAATTAGATAAAATAGCTAGATAAAATGTTGTTGTGCTTCCCTGTGTCACGTAATTACTGTGATATGTATTAGAAAGAATAAAATAGTATAATGTCAACAATAAATGTGCATGTATTTTTGAAAACCTATTGATAAATACAAAAAACTACAAACCTGCAAGAGCAGATAAAGATTGTTATGCATATGAAGGGTTTATTCTTTGAAAAACTGCTTAGTAAAGATACCACAATATAATCTGTGCATTCTCCTCCTTTATGAGACTCTTTCACACATCACATTGGAATGGATTATACTGACAACAAGGCTAAGCAATACAGTGTCTGTTTCTGTTACCACAACAACAGTAGTCTTTACATGGCATGGTTTTCATTCTGTGTTCCTGTTAATCTTTCTTTCTTTCTTTATTCATTTTTAAAGACATTGATAGAAGGCACATAATCTTTGTATACAGTAAACATTACAATTTGAATAACTATGCTGAGGTGGAATTTTACATGACAGTAGGGAATTCACATGAGAGCAATTGAAACACATCACTTTATTATACTTAGGAGTGTAACACTTAATTTTTATTTTATCACTGGATGTCAGGTACCTAGCCTGATTCTGTTTCCAAGTCTGTAATTTTGGAACTCTTTAAAATATTTTTGTTGGCTTATTTTAACAAAAACTTTATTCAAAACTGCAATGAAGTTTTATTAATATTAGAATTACTTCAAATTTTGAATATCTTAGATAATTATTGTGTTTAGTGACTTCATAAAAAGAAAATGACTGAAGTTCTTTTTGTCTGGCCATTGTAATATTTCATGAAAGTATTTTTCATGTTATAATATCTGGTATGCATATTATAGCTCTATGTACACATATATAACTATATCTCTATGTGCATATATTTTTCTGTCATTGTTTTTATTACTAAATGTGTTAAACTTAAAATGAAAATTAAAATAGGGATCCCTGGGTGGCGCAGAAGTTTAGCGCCTGTCTTTGGCCCAGGGTGCGATCCTGGAGACCCGGGATCAAATCCCACATCGAGCTCCCGGTGCATGGAGCCTGCTTCTCCCTCTGCCTGTGTCTCTGCCTCTCTGTCTCTCTCTCTCTCTCTCTGTGACTATCATAAATAAATAAAAATTAAAAAAAATAAAGTATTAAAAAAAGAAAATTAAAATATAACTCTTTTAGCTTTGTATTTATTGCATTTTAATTATATCTCATGTGTCAGGGAGATGGTACTATTGCTGCTTCTTTTAATGTATGAAAAATATGACCAGAAAAATATTTGAGAAACACATGAGAGTCGGTAGTACTTTTCATATTTCATAATGAAAAAAGAAATATTTCTTTCTTTAATTCCGTATCATCAGGCAGGATTACTGTCTTGATTTTTATCAAGTTTTATGAAAGTTCACAGGTGTGAAAGTCATACTCTTCTATAATTTAATCTATCATAGTTCCCAGACAAGCTGAAAATGAGAAGAGTAGTTGTAAGTTAAATTTAGACGACTAATTTCTTTTGTAAATTTAAGTTAGAAATTTAATTGATAAGAATGATAGTGAGGTATTTTAGAAGCCCTACATTGTGGAAGTGTAAGATACAGATAAAACGAAACATATATGTGAAGACTAATGTCAGGAATGATAAAACAAGAAAGCATAGGAAGTAAGAGAGAAAGTTTGGAGAAGATCAAAACAAAGTTAAAATTGTAATACTTAGACCCTGATATATAGTCTTAACAGGAGTCTAATTTAATGCTGAGTGATTCTGAACTATTGAATTAAACTGAGATAAAATTCTTTAAACCACATCATTCACCTTCTGAATATAATACAGTGAATTAGTGTCACCTTATACATTATTCTTTGCTCATCTCAGCCAACAGTAAAATTCTTCACCAGCACTGCTTCAATATACCTTTTACAAATATCTCTGCAACTCAAAAAAAAAATATCTCTGCAACTCTTTCATATTCCTTTGCCTAGCCTTGGCACTAATACTTATGATAAACTTCATTTCTGCCCTATTGTAATAACAGTAGGTGTAGAGCTTATTTTAATGTCAGTTTTGGGAAAGATATGCATAAAGCATAAATTTTTCTTATACTCACATTGAATTTCAAGCCTTAAAAAAGATCTTGCTTGTCCTATGAATGAAAATGTTGAATAGAAAAAGTAGTTTTTTTCTTTCCATTTATTTCAATTCTAAACAATTAATTGGTTATTTTAGTAAAACTATAATTTTTTCCATTACCCAATTAACTTTTCCCTCTATTCATGCAATAAAAAAAAAGTCAACACATTCACAATTCATTTTTGATATTCCCAAACAGAGCCAACATCCTTAGAGTAAGATCATAGTTTCCAGGATGTCTACCTACTTACAAGAGTATAAGAAAGACATTCACACAAACGACTAAAGCCAAATTTTCTTATGGTTTCTTTTCCTTTTATTAGGGGGTAAAAAGTTCATCAGAAAAACATCCTATTTCCTGAAGGTGCTCAATTCCATCAATAGGAGTTAAGAGAAGACCTATGACATATGTGCAACTTGCCCCTTCCTAACAGAGTAGAATAACCCCCTTCATCCTTGCTAGACATACATATCCCAACTAGGACATTGAGCATCAGCATCACAGATCAAAAAAGCAACAATGTGATTGAAATAAGAACCTACCTTCCCCAGCCCACATGTTTCTTTAAACAGAGATTAAGAGAAATCTTAGATACCCATTCTTCTCTCCATCCTTTCACCTTGTTTCTCCATAATTCTATGCAACAAGCCCACCAGGATGATTGGGAATTAAATTTCTTCCATATCAGTGACAATAGGAATCACAGGTCAATCTTAACTCCAAGACTCTAAGTTTTATACGTTTTTCGGGTTTCTATCAGTTTCTCTTCCCTATTACTCCCCCACACTCTTGAAGACTCTTCAGTGTTCCCTTATAATTGGAAGTTGCCCAGATCCTCAATGTCTTCTTTGAACATTCTTCTCAACATTTTGCTCTGTTGTGAATTTGGCCTTCCCCGAAAGTTAGTGTTTTCCTTGAAGTTCACTCAAGTGGTGGCTCATTGTTGTTTGTTTCTTTTCTGAATCAGAGAACACTAGTAGGATAAATGCTAAAAATGACACCTGGGCACATAATTTTCAAACTACCCGGAAAATAAAGCAAAAGATAAACTCCTGAAAGAAACCAGAAGTTGAGGAAAAACACTTTACCGATAGAAAAACAGCACTTAGAATTGCATCCTACTTCTAAGAAACTATGCAAGCAAGAAAAAAGTGAACTACATATTTAAAACATTGAGAGAAAAATAACATCAACATAGAATTTTTTACCCTACAAAATTATGCTTCAAAAGTGAAGGAGAAATAAAGGCTATTTTAGACAAATAAAATTGAGGGAATTAGTTGCCAGTAGATGTGCACAAAACTTTGAGAGTTTCTTTAGAGTGAATAGAAATGATACACATTGGAAACTAATTTCCACATAAAGAGAGAGCATTAACGAAGTAAGGGAAGGCAAAATTTAAACTGTTCCTATTGTTAATTGATCTAACCGAGAACAATTTGTTCAAAATGATACCAACAATGAATTTGATTATACATACTTATATATATATATATATGTATATATATACATATATATATATAATGAATATATACATGCTTGTGGATGCCCATATACAAGTAAATTGAAAGACACAAGACAAGAGAAAACAGGAGGGGACTAGGATTGTGGTGTTATTATAAAGTACTCACAGTATCTGTTAAATGACATACCGTTGTTTGAAAGTGGTCATGGATTAGTTGTAAATGTATATTGCAAACTACAGGGCAACTAGGAGAAAAAATGTTAAAAACAAACAAATCAAGTATTGATATGCTATAAAAAAGGAGAAAAATGTAACTGTAACTGTCCAGTTAAAACCACAAAACACAGAAAAAGAGTGGAAGACAAAAATAAGAACAGGGCAAAAATAATAACACTAAAAAACAATAACAGAAACAAATGTGTATATATAGAGAGATAGATATATGCTTGATCCTCCTTTAATTTTGAATGCAGCCACTTTTTTTCCCTTCCTCTCTTATGATCTCACAGGATGAAAATTCCCTTAACTGACTTGATGGCTTTTCAGTTTCCAATGGAGTAGAAAAATATTTGCCACTCTGCAGAATAATTGCTATTTAGAGAGATGCACAGTGAAACTTTATGGACAGAGAAAGGTGTAAAGGTTCAGAGGTGTTTTTTAAAAAGAAGCAACATTTAGACTGACATTTAAGGTTGTGAAAGAATCTAATAAACTGGTTGGTGAGTTCAGGCCATCTAAGAATAACAAGATTGAGGATATTATATTTATCAGCATTCTTTAGAGTGGGGAGCCACTCATTTAAAAAAAGCAGCAATTTGTTCAGTACTTGGCCTACACTCAGTATATACTGCTGGAACCCAGACTTTAGAGAAATTTGTTGAAATTCTCTGTACAACAAAAAGGATAAATTTGATCCATTCAGTAAGAAAGGATGAAAAGCTGAGGACTGTTTGAAGGAGGGCAGAGGAGATCCAAAAAATGCAAGAAAAGAAAAGATAGAAAACCAAGAGCATCATGGATGAAAAAGTTTCTTGAGGAAAGAATATTTTTGCTATGTGATGCCTGAGATACATACACTCTTCTTCAACTTTATCAAATTTTAGTAAAGTACATATTGCTTACCAGTGCTTCTTATTGTAGGAAAATTTTAAGATGGATTGAACTCAGAGAGAGGAAGAGCTTATATTCACATCTTTGCGAATGCATGGCATGTCAGGTGAAAAGCTGGAGGAAAAATATTTCAGTTGGTATCAGGGTTAACTGAGATCTGTCATTTTAGAAATTACTCTTTTTTTAAAAATTGAGCTTTATTTATGAAAATAAAAATTGTAACTTAACAGATGCCTTATAAATTAAATTAGCTAATTCTGTAGGATATTTCTCGCCTTATAAATTTCTTTTTTCATATACTATAGACCTAATGCTTTGTGGAACCTGCTTTGGGAAAAGATGGCTTCACTACCAAAAATGAACGTCAACAAAAAGAAAAATATCTGAATACAAATGAAATCTGTAACTATTTATGGAAAATATTTTCTATTAACCAACCAAGTAGAAATAGCTAGAACAAAAGGAAAGATTTTATTTACAGTGTTTTCATTCCTTAAAATAAGTGCCCGTGAATGGCTTTTTGTCCTTTCCTTTTTTAAGTCAGTATTATTAGTCAGAATAGGCTGGGTTAATGCAATAATAAATAAACCCTGAAGACCTTAGTGCTTAAGCCAAGAACAACTTTGTGTGTATGTATTTCATACTTTGATGATTTGAGAAAAAATATGTAATGTTATAGATAAGTAGGGAGATAGATGACAGTTGAGTGACTCTCCTTTTTTTTTTAATTTTTATTTATTTATGATAGTCACAGAGAGAGAGAGAGAGGCAGAGACACAGGCAGAGGGAAAAGCAGGCTCCATGCACCGGGAGCCCAATGTGGGATTTGATCCCGGGTCTCCAGGATTGCGCCCTGGGCCAAAGGCAGGCGCCAAACCGCTGCGCCACCCAGGGATCCCCGAGTGACTCTCCTTTATAGCATGATACTCTTTAAAATTTGGGCTGTTTGGATGTTCTAATTCTATCATCTATTAACTACTCAGATGAGAGAATTTGGAAAAAATAGTTATAAACAATCAAACTATCTATGATACGGGAGAGCTTGGCTCTTATCTCACAGAGTCAAAGAATGAATCTTGCAGACAAAGGAGAGTGAGTAAAGGAATAAAAGTTTAGTAAACACAGAGAAAGTTCTCAGAAGTGAGAGATGTCCCTACTGGGTTGCCACTGCGGGCTTGTAGGGTTGGTCTTTTACTGGAAGCCAACCAGGGAACTTAAATCTTTTAACATTGTCTACTGATATCACCACTGAGTAAGGACTAGTGATAACGTCTTTGATGCCTTACTTCTTCTTTGGGGTCTGGTTATCCTTTGTTGGTCACAGATGACTGTCATAAAAAGATACCCTCCTCACCCACACCTAGGGCAGGGTGGTCTGGCTTGTTCCTTTATCTCTGGTTTCCTTATACCTCAGCATTTTGGGGATTTTTGTGAGCCTACTTCCATGGCCCCCTACCTAGCCCTGCCTAGCCCCATTTGTCCTTAACTCATATAGTTGCCTTGGCTCAAAAGTAGCAAATAGGTTGGCTAAATGTCCACTGTCAAGAGTAATTAAGGGACCTCATTTAAACACAGGAACAAGGAAATGTAAACAGGTTTTTTTGGTAAGACTAACACTCTTCTGCCAATGTATTTTTTTTCCTATAAGTTTGGGGAAAGAAATCTACTTTTGGTTACATTTTAGGTGGTTATGAAATAATCATTTTATTACTAGTTTGAACATTGAAAAATACTGCCTCTTACCATACTTTAGCACTAAATTTTATTGATCAGATTTTCATATTTATGAATAATTCACTATATGAGATAAAGGAATTGTAAAGGAAGAGTCATGAGTGAAGGAAACTGTCACCTACCTGACATGTAAAAATGGAAAATGTGGCATATTGAAATTATGACTAATAATAGGAAAAATCACATTTCTTAGAATATTGGTAAGGTTGCAAATACACACACATAGGAGCATTTCATCATTATAATAAGATATAATGAAAGTTTGAAACTAATTTGAGATTGATAATTGCTACATCTTATTTGTATAATTGAAATTTAAATCAGTGAGTATTTTTTTGAGCATTTATGTTGTTCGAAGCACTGTACTAAACACTGGGAATTAAAAATATCAAACTGCTGACATATTCTCCAAATACAGAAATTTACATTCTACTGAGGGACACAAATAAATATGGTCTCTACAAAAAAAAAAAAAAAAAAAAAAAAACAAAAGCAGATAAATGATTGTCCTATTAAATGTGTGGCTTTCAATGGGAAATTTGGAGGTAGAGATTATTTCTGACCCAAGGTGTTGAGAATTTTCCTGGGAAGAGGTTCTCATTGAGTAAAGGTCAGATCATGGTTAAGCAAACAAGGACATGAAGATATTATCTGTAAGAATATCCATGGACAAATACACAAGAAAACGACTTTTCAGGAGATGTTCTGGGGGAAGAAATGCTTTATTTGGCTGCAGCACATAATAGGATAGAATAATAATATTAGCAATATGTATTATTAGTGGTAGATAATCCATTTAATACTTGCTTTGTGATAGATACGATTAACACTTTACATATATTAATTCTTATACAATTGTGTAAAGTAGGTTATATTATTATTCTCATTTTCAGAGGACAAGTGAGATTAAGTAACTTTATAAGTGTATACATCTAGTGAGTTATAGACCTGAAATTCAAAGCCAGATCTGGCTGGTGAGTCAAAAAAAATGTAAAAGTGAATTTAGTATTGGATAAAGTGCTTTGATTATTGGGCAAGATACTTTTAACTTCATTGAGCACATGTTGGTCTGTATTTGAGTCAGATGGTGAGATCTGCTTTCTATTAGAACAAACTTAAGAGCAGCCTATAAGGTACATTGAAATAGGAAAAAACAAAATGGTTAGTAACAGCTTCTGGGCCTGAATTTTTGTTGGTGTGATTTAGGAAAGTGCTAATGAAGTGAAAAACATAATTTTGTGAAACAGACTCAAAAATGACTTGTGGGGGAGAAAATACTGCTAATTAGAAGAAAATAAATGAAATAAAGCATGTATCAAACACAGATCAGAGTGGAAATTGTAGTAATTTTACAACCCTAATTAAGAAGTGAGAATTTGAGGCACACGGATGGCTCAGTCAGGCATCTGACTCTTGGTTTCAGCTCAGGTTATGATATTAAAGTCATGAGATTAGGCCTCACGTTGGGCTGTACACTGAGTGAGGTGTGAGATTCTCTCTCTCTCTTCCTCTGGACTTCTTGCTTGTGCTCTCTCTCTCAAATAAATAAATAGATTTATTTTAGAAAGAGAGAGAGAGAGCATGAGTAGGAGGAGGGGCAGAAGAAGCAGACTCTGTACTGAGCAAGGAGCCTGGCATGGGCTGGATCCCAGGACCCTGGGATCATGACCTGAGCTGAAGGCAGACACTTAACTGAGCTACCCTGGTGCCCCATAAATAAATAATTCCTTTAAAATTTATAATTAATTTATATAGGTATGTAGTACATATCCAAGAAAGGAAGGAAGCCTAAAAGGATAGGTCTGTTACTGTGAGCCACTGAAATTCAAAGGCAGTTCATGACCATAGCAAAACTTAGTAGAAAATTATGATGATGAAATGAATTATGAATTTCCATAACTATGAGATAAGAGAGATTGCTTTCTAGAATAATCAGTCTACAGAACTAAACAGTAGTGCAGAAGGTTTCCATTTCACTAGAGCAGGGCCAACACTTGACACCAACGAGCTTCCCAATTTGTCCCAAACTAACAGGAAGAGAATAATACTTAATTATTGTTTTATTGTTAATGTTCCTGATGACCAATGATGTTGAGTATCTCATCACACATTTACTACATTTAATTTTTTTTCTCTGTAAATTATATCATTTTAGGTAGGGAAGCAGTATTATTATTTTTTTTCAAATGGTTTGACAGTTTTTCCCTCTTTTACTAGACTATCTTTTCTCTCTTTCTTTATGGTACCTAATTCCATAGTTGATTCTATCTCTGAATTTTCCCATTTTGCAGATGGGTCAGATTGTCTGTTCTTGTGAAAATTCCACACTATTTTTATTTTTATTACTATGACTATAATAATGTCTTCATAACACCCAGGGAAAGACTTTCCCCCATTCTTTGTTTTTACAGCCTGATTCACCTTCAAGATCTTTAGTATAAGATATCCTATAACATACACATGTTTATAAATGTTATAAATACATAAATTTATAAATACATAAATATTATAAGGTTCAGCAATTTGCCTAAGAAGGTTTCTGGATTTTTATTAATATTGAATTTGTTTTGTAGCTTGGAATCTTGACCTTGTATAATATTATCTGAATGCCACGAAGCATAAATGACAAGCATCTTTGCTGCAGCCACTTTCTCCAGACTTTCCAGCTATTTAGTTCCTCTTTTGGTTTGCTGTTAATCATTAATAATATCTTAGCTCTTGTTCCTTTTACTAGTTGACCATTAGAAAAAAATGCTTTTATAGGTTGATCGTTTTATTTACAATATTGGGAATTTTTCTTATAGCTATTGTTTTGGCTTATTGTTTCTGTTGTCTCCCACCCGTCCATCCCCCAAACTCCAGGCTAAGGACAATGTCCTTTAACTATCGATGCTTTCATTTTGGGATAATGACAATAATCCCTCCCTTCAAATCCACTTACCTCTATTGCACAAGTGGCTAGGTGTCATGCTAGATATCAGGAATTGTATCTCTAAGTAAGAAAAGGAGAATAGGCATTTGATGACAAGAATATTGGTATTGTCCACTTGAAATAATTTTGCTTTTTTATTTTTCTAATTTACTTTTTAATCACCTAGCAAAGACATTTCTTAATAAATTCTTTTTGAGAGATTTATATCTTGAATAAAGAGTTGGTTCCAAAAGTCCCTGCAATATTATTAATTTTTTGCTATATTGAAGGAAGAATCTAGAGCTAAGTGTTTATTTGAAAATTTAAGTTTTAGTGTTTAATCGAACAATAATAGAATTGCTAAAAATTAATGCTGCTTTTCATGCACATTGTCTATTAAACTGTAATTTCTAACAGGTAAAATATAGTGATCTTTTAGCCCATAATGCTATTAGGCATTGAAAACAATAATTATTTGCCAAAACATAGTATAGTGGAGGGTCTCCATGAATTCACATTTGTAGATTTGGTATTAAAGATTAAAGTAATGCAGAATGTTAAAAAAAATGTGTGATTAGAAAACATCAAATGAAGCCAATGTGTGACTGCAAAGCTATTTTGCCAATCCTGTGTACTCTCAGTCATTTAGCAAATGATGATGGTACATTTTATATAACATTTATGAATGCCTGCAGGCAACATTAAGACAATTCTTCAATTAGCTTAACGGACATATTCTAGAGGAAACAAAAAACTGTTAGTTATTTTTCATATGATTTAGCAGGAGTAAAAGCCACAGCAGAATTGGGAAAAGAAAACATTAATGGCAAGCTACAGATGTTATTTCAAGGACAATATTGGAATGGTTATTTCAAAGGGTATCATCCTGTTAAGAGCTGAACTCTGAGTTCTTCTACTTCCCTAAGATCACTTTGAAATGGAAATGATAAGAACCTTTAATGTCTTGCCGAAATAGGAAGGTGCGCAGAAATCAGAGCTATGCTTGGCAAGAGATAAGAGGCATTGCAAATAAAGCTGGGATGAGCAAGGATAACATGCATAGTCCCAACAGAATAATCAGAAGATAGAATGGCCCAAGACTGCAAGTGGAGATATAGGAGTAGTTAGAGATACCTTCTTTATGTGTTATCTTCTAATAGTGACTATATAAATATTTATTCTGTGAGTAGGGAATATTGTGGCAAACCTGGATCAAAATTGATATGCACGTTCTTATTTCCCTCTAGAAATATCCCCAAAGATTTTCTACATGATGTTGTTTCCTCTATTAAAGCTGAAGTAGAAATTATTTTAATCTCATACAGCCTTGGTTATATCATGTATTAACCTATCTGTGTAGGAAAAAAAAATGTAAGATGAAACTGTGGAAGGCTACATTCAGATTTTATGTTAACCGTAAGTGCCAGAAATAAAGAACACAATATACTTAAAGTTGCACTCAGGAAAATTTCATAGATATGACTAATAGAGTTACGGCACTGAGTGTATCATCCTGAACTCATTCTGTACAAACACTGAACTCCAGAAGAACTTGACCTATTTTTTTTCTGTTTACCAGAGAGCTTGTACAGGGAACTTCCTACAATATCGATACTTATTATCTTTCTTTTATTGTTATCTAGAGGGAGCACTTTTTTAAAAAGTAAATGGAGTCGCCCCTGTGTATCAATAAAGAAACTTATAGCTCAGCATTGGACAGCTGAGACCAGCAGGGTGCTCCTGCTGAATACAGATTCATCGATTTTTCTCTTTCTCAGAAAGTTACTACTCCATTTACTCTGTAAAAACCCTTGCTTCCAGGCGATGTAGGAACATGCTGGATGTGAAGTAAAATCACACTGCTATATAGGTGTCTGTGATTGTTGCTTACTTAGACAAGTTTCAGAAGGCAAATAATCTAGTGTTCACTTACATTATAGAAATAAATAAACCAAAAACCCCTTATAGATAAATTAGTTCATCTAAGTTTATAAGAATATTATGTAACCCATAATAACTGTCTTCTATGTGTAAGTTTTTCCTTTCTAACATATAAATACATATTTAGTAATGACTATTTCTTCCGAAATACAACCTTTTAAAAAAATTCCTACTGAGAGAATAAGTGATTTTTAACACCTGCCATCTAACAACATTTTTAGAATAATTAAGTTTTAACACTATTTTACCCTACTAAACCAGCTTATTTAAATTAAGATCTTAGTTTGAAAACTGGAGCTTAGTTTATCACTCAAAATTCTGTTTGATTATTTTTTAAATCTACATTTTCCATTTTATAAGAATATAAGCTTGAATGTGAATAAGTAAATGCCTATAATAAACTTATATAACTTAAATTTTAGAAAAGAGGTATGTCTATTGCATAACTGTAAATCAACATTTCTTTGCTTTTAAGTCATTGCAATAATTCTAACTGAACTTTAAGGTACATCATCAAAGATATATTTTTAAAACTTCAGCTATAAGTTTTTCCCATATATGAAAAATATCTTCAAATAATCATGGTTTAAAATTTTGAACAAAAATTTTGAAATCTGGGATCCCTGGGTGGCACAGCGGTTTGGCGCCTGCCTTTGGCCCAGGGCGCGATCCTGGAGACCCGGGATTGAATCCCACGTCGGGCTCCCGGTGCATGGAGCCTGCTTCTCCCTCTGCCTGTGTCTCTGCCTCTCTTTCTCTCTCTCTCTCTCTCTCTCTCTCTCTCTATCATAAATAAATAAAAATTTAAAAAATTTTTTGAAATCTTACTGATTATCAGAGATAAGCCTGAGAGTATTTTTTTTTCTGAGAGTATAAAATTAAGAACACTAGAGTAACTGATAATGTATGCACTTTAGGGAATGTGAAACAAAGCTTTCAGAGAGATCCCAGATAAATATATCAATAAATTCATTGCAAATACTGCCAGATATTTTTATTTGTTTTTATTTTTGTTTTTAATAGCACAGACAACTTTTTCTCCTAACTTTACTGATTATTGTGACAAATTGCCTTCTTTGCCATGATCTTGCCAACCTCAACCAAGGTTTATACTGCCACCTAAATTTAGAAATGACATCTTTTATTTTTCTCTCTGTGGCAAAGCTCTGTTAGTCTGAAATTTCATCAAAGGTATAAAGTAGCATGTCATCCTTAACTGACAATGACTGGGTACAGCAGGGATATTGAATTAAGGCATCATAACATGTTTAGGGAGGCATGATAAAGTTGTTAGGTAGTTCTATTGGCATAACAGAAACTCTCATAAATTACAGAGTTGTGATATAGATAAGGAAAATATAATGCAAATGGTTAATTAGATAAGGACCATTAAAATTGTAAAAAGAGCCTGTTACAGCTATATTTATATTTATACTCCATATCCATTATCTTTTTAACATAATTGGTAATGAAATATTGAAACTACATTCCTCAGATCACTGGATTTCAGTACTCTTACCTAATAGGTCATAATATAAATGAAATAAATAATATAAGTGAAATGAATATTACTCTTACAGTGTGTGTGTGTATACACTCTACATTTGACTGTAACAATCAATATTTTCAAGCCTTCAAATATATAGCAACTCTACTCATTTTATCTGGACCTTGATTTCTCTCTAAAAATTTGTACACGAAGTTTTTAAGGATTAAATTAAATCTTTCTAGCCATTTAAATATAGTGTGCTTAAAGAAAAAAAAATGAAGACAGTGTGGTGAGTTATTACTACAAGAAAGACTTTGAGGACCTAGAAAGTATAGTCTTCTTCCAAGTCAGACTTTTAAGAAACTTTTATTAGTGTTCATTCTGAGGAAGTGACAATTTATCTTGATTGTCATTTTCTATTCATAAGGGGGGAGGCAGTTTGGTTAACATGCATATGGCTGAATGGTTATAAGAACAAATTGAGTCACATTTTCCTTAGACACTTTTGTAAGTTATTTTGTACTATGAGGTCAGTAGTATCATAGTTTCTCAGGGATATGATCTTGACAGAAAAAAAGCAACTGTTCAGTTTCATTAAAAACACAAGAAAGTAACGATATACTTAGAAAACATCATTGAAATACTCCATTTATTTCTCTCTAATGCAATTCAGGTGTTCTTCTGCATGTTCTAGGACAGTGCTTCTCAAACGGTAATGTGAAAACAAATCACCTGGGTATCTTATTAAAATGCAGATCTTATTCAGTACAGCTGGGTTAGATCCCAAGGCTGGATGTCTAGCAAATTCTAAGGTAATATTAATTCTGTTGTTTCCTCGAAATACGTTTTTTTTTTTTTATGACAGTCACACACAAACACACAGAGAGAGAGAGAGAGGCAGAGACACAGGCAGAGGGAGAAGCAGGCAGAGGGAGAAGCAGGCTCCATGCACCGGGAGCCCGATATGGGATTCGATCCCGGGTCTCCAGGATTGCGCCCTGGGCCAAAGGCAGGGGCCAAACCGCTGCGCCACCCAGGGATCTCCGAAATACGTTTTGGTAGCTTCTAGGTAATGCTGTTCCTTCTGGGTTTTTAAACCACATAAAATATATGACATTCGTATATTTTTATATGAAAGGTAAAATTTAACACCCCTCACATTTACACTTCATCATAATCTAGATTATAAGAGACTGGTTTTATGGTCTTAATTTTATGTTCAAAAAGGCTTATAGTTAATACCCCCATTTGATTAAAAATATTAACCAAATTAGATCCTAAGACTTCAGATATTTTGATCAATTTTTCTCTATTAGCAATCTTCCACATTTACCATTGGTTCGACATAAAATGGACTCTAATAAAGCATTCATAACTCACTGACAGAGTGCCACTTAAAAGAAAACTGATGGATTTTATACAGATTTTAAAAAGAGGAGAAATAAAATAAATTTCTTTCTGGGATGTTTTGGAAAACCCAAATACTTGTGCTTGTTATCTTTCCAGGCTTAATTCATTAAGTATCCTTAATGAATAGATAGATTCATATCTATCTATGATATGAATACATATCTATTCTATCAGATATAGATAGAATATATAGATTTCTGTGACTTTACCTAGTTTAGCACCCAAATCTATAAAGCATCTGTGTTGTGAACGGTAACAAAAACTGTGATGAGTTCCATGTGTCTTTATTCGTCTTTGTGTGTGTGTAAATTGTGAACGAGATTAAGACAGGGAGATGAGACAAACAGAAAAGAGAGAAGGAAGAAAGAAAACATCAGAAAAGTGCAATTCTAAATTAACTGAAGCAGCTGAAGTCTGGGATTTATATTTGCTCCATCTTGTTCTTCGAGACCACAAACCACTGTGCTTCTGCTGCCTGCATTTTCTAACTGGGTAGAGAATCACCTGATTCACCGCCTTTTTGCCTTTGCTTTAATGACATGGAAGATCCATATAATAGTGGAATTTTATTTCTTACCTGAAAGTCAAGAAGGGCTGAAAAGATATCCCTGGTGGTGTCTTCATCAGATTTGTAAGATTCCACCCAAATCATGTTGTTAGTCTATTACAGTTTGTGTGCGTGTGTGTATGCTGGTTGAAAGATCTCCATCAGTTTTCTTTTTAGATACAAGAAAACCTTTAAAATTGATTACTGATAGTATTTGTAAGATTTTTTCCTCATATTGCACCCCAAATAAACAGTGACACAAAGCAGGACATACTACTACATGCTTTATTAATCCTGAGAAAATATGCATTACCTGATTCATTCCTGCAGTGCATTATTTCATTTGGCAAAAAGTCAACAGAAGAGAACAATCCTCCAGACTGGCTTGATTTACAATGATGTGGGGTGATTGGTTGAAAGATATTTGGACTGGTTGCACCTCCAAAATGCACCAAACCTGAGGCGCTATTTCCTGGGTTGGTTCCCAGATCATAACTATCTAGTAAACAAAATTATATCTAGGGTGTTCTCAATATCTTCTCCACTGTAATCATTTATAGAAAATCTCTTTGTAATACTTTTTTATCAACAATTCTTGTATATAAATGTGTTTCACTTAGGATCTAGTTTCATAACTTCCTTTTTCACAATAGGAATGAAGAAGGGGGGCTAAGCTCTTGTGTTGTCTTCACAAAACCGTCCATTGGGACTTGTATTGCTATTATCTAGAAAGGAGGGATCCACAGCATTCTTCTTACTCCTGAAAATTATCCTCCTCCCTATTGGTATGAGAGAGCCTGGTTCTTGTCTCATGGAATCGAAGCATGAATCTCAGAGGTGACAGAGAGTGGGCAAAGTGGTAGTTTATTAAGCAGAGAACAGAGAGCTCTCAGGAGTGAGAGGGGTCCTGACAGAGTTGCCACTGAGGGCTTTTAGGGTCTGTCTTTTATAGGAAACTGATCAGGGAACTTGGTGAATTTCTTGTCAATATCAAGGTGGATATTTAGAACAAACATGGTGGACTGGTAACCATCATAATAACTGACAAGATGTTCTTATAAATATCATGAGCCCAAACAAGGTGTTCCCTGCTTTCTGGTGACTATCTGTTACATAATATTTCTCTACACCAGGGATTTCTGTGAGCCTAGTCAGGTAGCCCATGGCCTTGAGATTCTTGTGCATCTTGGTTTGAGCAGGGACTATTGATAAACCCTTAATGACATATTTCTTCGTGGCCTGGTTTCTGTGATTACTTAATAGCCACTCAAGGGAGGTACTCCCTCACATTTTGGAGCTAGGGAGCCAGGTTTATTTTTTCTGTTTTTACTGTCTTATCTCTGTTTTCTTGGGATGGGTAGGAGTCTAACTCTGGGACCTTTCTTATCTTTCCCTGCCTAGTCCTGTCTGCCCCTAACTCCTTCCTACATCACTATCAAATTATCCCACTACTCAAACTTTCAGAAAAATTATCTCAAGAGACCAGAACTCATCTTCCCATGCCTTTTTTGCCTATTTGTATCAATAACAACAACAACAAAAATCCCCAAATCCTAGGCTTTCTTGAAAATCTCAGCTTCTCATGCTCTTATGGATACCATCCTGACATAGCACTAGCACAAACCTATATTCTCTCTCTCTCTCCAAATATGGAAAATTTTTCTCTACACTTTCTGGAACCCACATCTCGTCAATTTATTATGATGACTCCTTCCATATTCTTGTCCCACATGAAACCTGAATCTTTTCTATGACTGTTAGGCTCTGACCCTTCCTTTCAAATTCTCTGCAAATCACTGGGAATGGTGATGAATAGGTGTATTCTTTACTCTTCATTACAACTTATGTACCATAGTCTCTCTCTCCAACTAAAACCCCCAGATTTCAAGCCCATGTCACCAGATGATATTGCCTACTTTGACATTCAGATCAGAAATTCATAGGTCCTGGTGCCATGTCCATTATAATATGCCTTGAATATATTAGCTTGAGGTTATCACTTTCCTTTTACACTATACCTGTCTTGAAAATTCTGGTTTTCCAATTGTTAAAAAAATATTATTAAAGAGAGGAAAATGTCTTGTATGTATCTAGAAAACAAAACTCTCCATCAGGTCAATAAAATTAAAAAAATAATTTAAACAGAAGGAATCAAAGTGGTAAAAAATATGTAAATATTAGTTCTCACCTTACCTATCATGGGAATGCAAGAAGCTGTGAAGACTACATATCCCCAAAATAGGCAAACTTTTTTGACAAAAAAATAGACAAAAACTAGTATGTCAGGTACTATCAATGATGGTGAGAATACCAAGAAAAGAGAACTCTAATATCCTGCTGGTGGCAATGTGTTTCAAAAGCATTTATAAAATATAAATTTCAATAATAAAAATATAAATTTTCAATAAAAGTGAATATACATATGACGTATGGCTCATAGATTATATTTCTTGGTATTTAACCTGTAGAAGTGTGTATCAACATTGTAATTGTGATAACCAGGAAATAAGAAAATGTTCATCAGCATGTAATTGAGGCATATTTAGATAGTGGGCTCTCATATATTAATGAATATTATGATTTTCTACATTCAAGAATCTAAGTATATTTTTAAAATAGTAAAGTGCGAGTAGAGGGGCAAGATGTCGGAAGAGTAGGGTCCCCAAATCACCTGTCTCCACCAAATTACCTAGATAACTTTCAAATCATCCTGAAAATCTACGAATTCGGCCTGAGATTTAAAGAGAGACCAGCTGGAATGATACAGTGAGAAGAGTTCGTGCTTCTATCAAGGTAGGAAGACGGGGGAAAAGAAATAAAGAAACAAAAGGCCTCCAAGGGGGAGGGGCCCCGCGAGGAGCCGGGCTGAGGCCGGGGCGAGTGTCCCCAGGACAGGAGAGCCCCGTCCCGGAGGAGCAGGAGCTGCACCGACCTTCCCGGGCGGAAAGGGCCTCGCAGGGAGGTGGAGCAGGACCCAGGAGGGCGGGGATGCCCTCGGGCTCCCGGGGACACTAACAGACACCTGCGCCCCGGGAGAGTGCGCCGAGCTCCCTAAGGGCTGCAGCGCGCACGGGGGGGACCCGGAGCAGCTCGGGGGGCTCGGGGGCGGCTCCGTTGAGGGGGCTGCGGGGCGGGAGCGCGAATCCAACAGCGCAGACCGGGAGCACAGGGCGCCGGGACACAGCCCAGGATCCGACCTCCCCCCGGGACAGGCAGAGCCCGGGAGGGCCCAGGACAGCAAGGACGCTCCTGCCCCGAGCTGAGCAGATCAGCGGCCCTGCCCCGGAGCCTCCAGGCCCTGCAGACCGAGAGCTTTGTAGTTATTGCAGGAGCTGACTCCAGGGCTCCATACCGGCCGCTGCCACTGGGGTTGTTGCTCCTGGGGCCTCACGGGGTAAACAACCCCCACTGAGGCCTGCACCAGGCAGGGGGCAGAGCAGCTCCCCCAACTGCTAACACCTGAGAATCAGCACAACAGGACCCTCCTCCAGAACACCAGCTAGACAGACAAGTTCCAGGGGAAGTCAAGGGACTCAAAGTAGAATCAGAAGATACTCCCCCGTGGTTTTGTTTTTGTTTTTGTTTTTGTTTTTGTTTTTGTTTCGTTTTATTTTGCTTTTTGATTTCTGTTTGCTTCCCCCACCTTTTTTTTCCCTTTATTCCTTTTTCTTTCTCTTTTTTTCTTTTTTCTTCCTTTTTTCTTTTTTCTTTTTCTCTTTTCTTTCCTTCTTTCTCTCCTCTCTTTTTCTCCTTTTCCCAATACAACTTGTTTTTGGCCACTCTGCACTGAGCAAAATGACTAGAAGGAAAAACTCACCTCAAAAGAAAGAGAAACAGTCCTCTCTCCCACAGAGTTACAAAATCTGGATTACAATTCAATGTCAGAAAGCCAATGGTCAGGGAGCTGGAGAAAAGACAGCAAATAGATCCTACACCCAGCAGAAGAAGAGGGTTAAAAACGATGTGAGCAGAACTCAATGAAATAGACACCAGAAGAACTGTGCGACTGACTGATCAACGAAACCAGGAGTTGGTTCTTTGAAAGAATTAATAAGATGAAACATTAGCCAGCCTTATTAAAAAGGAGAGAAAAGACTCAAATCAATAAAATCATGAATGACAAAGGGGAGATCACTACCAACACCAAGGAAATACAAACGATTTTAAAAACTTATTATGCGTAGCCATACGCCATTAAATTAGGCAATCTAGAAGAAATGGACAGATTTCTGGAAAACCACGAACTACCAAAACTGGAACAGGAAGAAATAGAAAACCTTAACTGGCCAATAACCAGGGAGAAAATTGAAGCAGTCATCAAAAACCTCCAAGACACAAAAGTCCAGGGCCAGATGGCTTCCCTGGAGAATTCTATCAGACGCTTAATGAAGAAAACGTACCTATTCCATTACAGCTGTTTAAAGGTAGAAAGAGATGGAGTACTTCCAAACTTCTTCTATGAGGCCAGCATCACCTTAATTCCAAAACCCAACAAAGACCCCACCCAGAAGGAGAATTAGAGACCAATATCCCTGATGAACATGGATGCAAAAATTCTCAACAGGATACTAGCCAATAGAAGCCAACAATATATTAAGAAGATTATTCAAAATGACTAAGTGGGATTTATGCCTGGGATGCAAAGCTGGTTCAACACACATAAACAATCAATGTGACTAAACATATCAGCAAGAGAAGAAAACAAGAACCATCTGACCCTCTCAATAGAGACAGAGAAAGCATTTGACAAAATACAGCATCCGTTCCTGGTCAAAACTCTTCAGAGTGTAGGGAGAGAGGGAATATTCTTCAGCATCTTAAAAACCATCTATGAGAAGCCCACAGCAACTTTCTCAATGGGGAAGCACTGGGAGCCTTTCCCCTAAGATCAGGAAGAGGACAGGGATGTCCACTCTCACCACTGCTATTCAACATAGCACTAGAAGTCCTAGCCTCAGCCATCAGGCAACAAAAAGGATAAAAGGTGTTCAAATTGGCAAAGAAAAAATCAAACTCCCCTCTTCGCAGATGACATGATACTTTACATAGAAAACCCAAAAGAGTCCACCCCAAGATTGCTAGAACTCATACAGCAATTTGGCAGTGTGGCAGGATACAAAATCAATGCCCAGAAGTCAGTGGCATTTCTGTACACTAACAATGAGACTGAAGAAAGAGAAATTAAGGAGTCAATCCCATTTACAATTGCACCCAAAAGCATAAGATACCTAGGAATCAACCTAAACAAAGAGGTAAAGGATCTATACCCTAAAAACTACAGAACACTTCTGAAAGAAATGGAGGAAGACACAAAGAGATGGAAAAATATTCCATGCTCATGGATTGGAAGAATTAATATTGTGAAAATGCCAATGCTCCCCAGGGCAATTTACACGTTCAATGCAATCCCTATCGAAATAACATGGAATTTCTTCAGAGAGTTGGTACAAATCATCTTAAGATTTGTGTGGAATCAGAAAAGACCCCGAATAGCCAGGGGAATATTGAAAAAGAAAACCAGAGCTGGGGGCATCACAATGCCAGATTTCAGGTTGTACTACAAAGCTGTGGTCATCAAGACAGTGTGGTCCTGACACAAAAACAGACACATAGATCAATGGAACAGAATAGAGAATCCAGAAGTGGACCCTCAACTTTATGGTCAACTAACATTCTACAAAGCAGGAAAGCCTACCCACTGGAAAAAAAGACAGTCTCTTCAATAAATGGTGCTGGGAACACTGGACATCCGCATGCAGAAGAATGAAACTGGATCATTCTCTTACATCATACACAAAGATAAACTCAAAATGATGAAAGATCTAAAAGTGAGACAAGATTCCATCAAAATCCTAGAGGAGAACACAGGCAACACCCTTTTTGAACTTGGCCACAGTAACTTCTTGCAAGATACATCCATGAAGGCAAGGGAAAGAGAAGCAAAAATGAACTGTTGGGACTTCATCAAGATAAGAAGCTTCTGCACAGCAAAACTGAAAGACAACCTGCAGAACGGGAGAAGATATTTGCAAATGACCTATCAGATAAAGGGCTAGTTTCCAAGATCTATAAAGAACTTATTAAACTCAACACCAAAGAAACAAACAATTCAATCATGAAATGAGCAAAAGACATGAACAGAAATCTCACAGAGGAAGACATAGACCTGCCCACCAAGCACACGAGAAAATGCTCCACATCACTGGCCATCAGGGAAATACAAATCAAAACCACCATGAGATCCCACCTCACACCAGTGAGAATGGAGAACATTAACAAGGCAGGAAACAATTTTTTTGTCTGCTTTTTATTAAAAAAAAGACCATGATTCTTTGGGAGGTGATACAAGATTGCTTTCCAGTCAGATCATAATTTCCACAATTTCTGTAATAACTATAAATTTGAAAGTTTCTCACTCTCCCACCCCAATTCACTTTTGGCACCTGAGTGTGAAATGTCACTTCCAAAAAATGGGGGAAAATATGCTGATTACTGGGTTTTCATCACATAGTACTCCTTTCCTGAGGAAAAATTTTCTGGTTGCTAAATTGAGAATATTGATACAAGAATGCTTAACAATATCTCATCAGTAAAAGCCTTTTTCTAACCAACTCAATGGCTGTCTCAGAAGAAAATTACATAGAAATAGGATCCAATTCTCAGAGGTAAAAAGGCAATGGCTTATCTTATCCTTTTCCACTTCTCCTAATTTTACATTTAGAATTAGAGCAAATCTTTCAGAGGTAGCAGAAGGTCTGGCACAGGCTCTGGCTTCATGATTTGAAAATACAATTTCAACTCATCACATTCTTCAGAAGAACTCATTATACTTAAAGGAAGCACACAAAGAGGGTCTCTTCACCTCTGCATGCAGAGGTTGACCAGAAGGACATACATTGGTTACCAACAGAGAAGGATGGGCCTGGAGGTGTCTGAATTGCCTCAGGTAACGCAGGGCCCGGAGATGCACATCTGTGCCTGGCATGTGCTGTCTTAGCAATTGCAGAAGTTTCATAAGGGACGGAAATTCTGGGAACTGACAAAAGTCGTCCCCATAATAATCCAGCCATATTTCCAGCATGCAGGAGATGGCCATGGGGAGGGACAGGTGGGCACAGGCATCAGAAGACAGAGCTCTGTCACATGCAGGTGTCCCAGGGAAGCCCTGCAGGACCCGGGGCCCCGGCCTCCCACGCGGGGTGTCAGAAGCCAGTCTTGCTCCTCGTGCCCCTGCCACCTGGCGGTCCTGCCTGCCACAGGCCTGCTCCCCGAGGAGGGGCTGGCACACAGCCTCTGTGCGGGGAGCCCAGGCCCAGCGGGGTGACCATCAGCATCTCTCCTGGAGAAGCAGGGCTCCCTCCTCAGCCTGGTCCCTGCCCACCTGCCCCTTGAGTCCACCGGCAGGCGTCCGGGGACGGGGGGCATCTGGCCTGTCATTGCCCTCACTGCACACACTGTCACTCTGGAAGCTCCAAGGCAGGAGGGCTCGGGCTCTGTGTCCTGCCAGGCCTTGCCAGGAGCCGCCCGGGACCTCCACCTTCCCTCCTGTGGCTCTGGGCTGCCTCCCTCATGAGGGGCCCCCCGGGGGTGTCCCTCTACTGACTCTAATATCCCATGTCCCACGGGGCGGGGGCCACCTGGTCCGGGAGCCATCACCGGCCGTCCTGAGCCCCTGCTGTGCCCCCGGGTGCAGGTGCCACCAGATTGGGAAGTGCGATGCTACCCACCCCTTCTGCTCTTTGTCCCAGGTGTGGGGCAGAGAGAGGGTTGGGGGTGCATGGAGAAGGTCTCCTTAGGGGTCCCAGTGCCTCCCACCAAGCCTGCACCCCATCTACCGCTCTCCTTCGCTCTTTTCCAGAAGGGGCCTTAGACCTTTACCCTGTCACAGGAATTGCAGATGTGTGGGGTGACGGTGCAGCCCCCCCACCCCACAGCACCCTCGCTGCCCTCCTGGAGAGGGAAGGCCCTCCTGCAGGAGCCGGAGTCACTCACAGTTTCCATCATTGCAGGACCACGTCATTGTTACCCCACGCATCTATGATGCACCCATACCTATAGGAGGGCGGGGGCATCCCATGAATCGTCCTGTGGACGTGACCTCTCATCATGGGGGCTGTCACCCTCTGACCCCGACTAGGCCAGAGCCCTGGGGGCCGTCAGCTTTGTGCGTGGGGCCACGGGCAGCTCCCAGAGAAGCGCCCGCACCTGCTGGGGCCTCCTGAAGGCTTGAGCATGAAAGGGCTCCGGCCAGGCCCATGGCCCATATCCAAGTGGGCCCGGGGCGCCCCGGGGTCACCGGGTCTGGTTGCCCCAGGACACAGACCCCCGATGGACTCTGAAACCTCCCTTTCAATGGGGAAACAGGCCGCTCAGGACTCTGGTGACGGGGGGGAGGAGGCAAAGGCCTGGTCACGGGGAGGAGGATGGCTGCTGAGCACAGGCACAGCCCCTCTGGCTGACCCGCCACAGGCAGGCCCCAGGGCTGCCCTCTAGGACCCCCCTAGGCCCTGGGGGACCCTGCTCCAGGCGGGGGAGCAGCCCGAGGCCGGGAAGCTCACACCATCCCCAGCCTCCCCAGCAGCAGGTGGCACAGCCCTGGGCTGCGGAGGGGCAGGTGCTTACTCGGTGAACAGCAGGTCCAGCACCTCGTCCGTGGTGGCGAATTCATGGTAATCTTCCAAAAAGCTAAAGATGTAGATGACATCCCTGCACTGCAAGGCGAGCAGCAGTTGTCGGACTTTGTACTCCAGCAGCTCCGTCTGGCTGAGCTTCTTCGGGAAGATCCGATGCCCCCTCCAGGCCGAGGCCCCTGAACCCTGAGGTGGGACAGAGGGGACGTGCAGCCTGCAGGGAGCCGCCGGGAGGCCTGGGATCCCGCCCCGGTAGGCCCTGCGCTGGGGCCCCGTGGGCTTGAGGAGCTGGGGCTCCCTCTCCCACTCAAGCTCCCTGCCTGTCTCTTACACAAACAGGACCAACTATGCAATAAAGAAACAATCTCAGAGGATAAATGTTCAAAATATTTGGATCAATACAAGGACCTCAAGAGACACAGAGAGAGAGACCGAGAGAGGCAACCACACAGAGGGAGAAGCAGCACCTTGCAGTGAGCCCAGGCGGGGCTCGATCCTGGGCCTCGGAGATCAGGCCTGGGGGAAGGCAGGCGCTAACCCCCGGGCGACCAGGCCTCCCCTGAGGGCTCTATTCTGATGTTCCCACACATCTGTGCACAGGGACTCTGCATCTGGCCCAGGCTGGGGCAGGACCATGGGGGCAGGTGTGGGGAGGGGGGATCAGACTCCTGTGGGAGCAGGAGTGTCGGGGGCCCCAGGGGGTAGCAGGCTGGCTTCTGGGACCCGGTGCCCTTCCTGCCGCATCGGGGCCCGGGTGTCAAGGGTCCCAGCCCCTGCACTCACCTTGAGCACGCGCTGGCCTCCATTAGCTGTGCAGGGCACCTCCCTGCTCCTGGAGGCGGTGGAGCAGATGACCCCTTCCTCCCGCTCGCGCCCCACGTCCCGGGTGGAGCTCTGTGGAGACAGTGCCCGGCAGCCAGGCAGGAGGCCTCAGCGCCCGGTCTGGCCCCCTCGGCTGGGCCGCATCCCCAGCTGCCTCCACCCAGACACACCACAGCGCAGGTGGCAACCACCGTCCCCGGGGACAGCAAAGGGATGCGGCTGCAGGGCCTCGGAGTGACTCTGGGGCGGGTAGAGGACCTCAGGAACCCTGTTTCCCCCCTGCCCACCGTGACATCAGGGTGACCCTGAAGGGATCCCCGGGGAACCTGCCGCCCTGCAGCATCCCCCAGCCTGCATGGGACCTGCCCACACATCCCTGGTTCCCTGAAACTGAGGAGGAAGGAATGGGGCTCGCAGGATGGTGGCACAGGGGGCCTGGCCTGGCCTGCACTGTGTTACCTGACGGCGCCTCCTGATCACCGCCCTGATGCCTTGGTATCTATGTTGGAACCAATGCCTACAGCAATGGTCAAGCCGCACCCCTGGGGTTCCTGGGAGCCAGAGCCCCCAGAGGTGGGCCGGCAGCAAGAGAACATCCTCCAGTAGCAGATGTCTCCAGCCAAGTGAGCCTGAGCTGGGGCTGCACTGGATGCGGGTGCCTGGTTATGGGGGTTCCGAGTTCTGTCGGGCTCTGTGACACGGAAGTGACCTCACTGCCTGGGACCACCTCCCTGACCCACTCCTGGAGGAAGCTGCAGGGGCAGCGATCATGCTGCCAATGCTTCCCCCTTCCCCGCAGGCAATGGCCTTTGTACACAGGGACACAACCGCACCCCTATCGACAGGCCCCAGGGAAGGACTCTGTGCCCCCAGGGCCCCAGCCTGGACACACACCTGGGTTCAGACACGAATCTCCAGTCTTCCCCGGTTTGACCCCAGAGAAGCCGTTGTGCCTGTCGGGGATGGTCTGCGTCTTGCCTGTGGGACAGGGAATATCCTAGCAGGTGCTTCCCCCAGATGTCCCCAGGCCACTCTGGCCTCATATCTATGAACTTGGAGTTGGGTGTCACCTGCAGGACATACCTCCACCCACACGTTCTTCCTTGGTGTGTACATGCGTCCAGGTCCACGAGGTCTTCTGTGCACACACGTGGGCACCGGTACCCTCATTCTGGAGGCCCAGAAGATGACAGTCCCCCCGGGCAGGGATGGACAACAGCTTCCCAGGATCCTAGGCTCCTGAATCCAAGGCAAACCCTGCAGAAGGTGTCGTCTGGTCTCCTGTTGTGATTCTGAGTCTGGGGTTGTGGATTTGCTCCCGAATGGGACCCTCTGTGCCCCGTGACCCTGGGTCAGGTGTTCAAAACTGCAGCTATTTCAGAAAACCGATCTTTTCCTCACCCTTCGATTCATGAGTTACACATCCAAGAAGACTGACACCACACACATTTTTCCAAATTAAATGATATTTATGTTGACACGCATGTTCACTATCTCATGTGCTATTTAGATGAGTCCAGAAGGGGGTGGTTGTCCTGTCTTCTGGAATGCTTGCTTTCACAGAACTGAAGCTCCAGTGCAGCTCGTGTGTGCTGACTGTCACAGTGATGGGGAAGGCTATGGGCCATGGGGCAAGCGCTCAGGAGGACAAAGGATCAGGCTCTGGGCCAGGCCATGTGCAGACATATTCATGACCAGGTTAATGGAGGACATTGTGGTGTTTGTCCAAATGGGGGCTCCTGTGTTTCCTTTTTCTCTTCTCTTGGACATGGAGCTATTCACCAGGAAGCAGCAGCCTTGCAAGCAGGACTTTCTAGGAGAGAGAGGAGTCAACATGCCTGTGCCAATGTCATTTTTGCTGGATTTATTCACAGGCTAAGTCATTTGAAAACACAAGACAGTTACGTTTAAAAACTACCATGTACTGGGCCAAGACAGTCCTGCCTTAGTAGTTTCTGTGAAATCAGGTGCAGAGCGGCAGGAAAGTCATCTCATCTCCTATTATGTGAAAGTGAATTTATGAATTGTGAGGAATGAGAAATTTCTAGGTGTAGGATGGAGAGATGATGGAGGAGAGATGGATGACAGGGAGGCTCGTCAGCGATAGATGGACACACAGTCGATGGAGAAATAGATACGGAGTAACATTGCTCTTGAGAGCTATTCCTCAGCCCTCCTTCCCTGCTTGGAAGGTCCTGGCCGGGGGTGAAGCAGGAGGACCCCTTACTCGCAGGGCAATATTATCAGAAACTTCCTGGCACTTACAGGGTCACAACCTGATCTACTCTTTTCTAAACCAATATTTACCTCCCAGTAGGGCCTCCAGGCTTCCAATGAAAGCCATGGTTTCCCCAGGTGCAGGGGCTGCAAGGGGATGAGCAAGGACTGCGGAGCACTGGAAGCACAGCACAGGAAGGATTTTTCACCTTTCCTCAGCAGGCAGTGTCCAGCTGTGGCAACACTAGAGTTGTAAGGTGGGAACCACGTCCCCAGACCTTCTGTCAATACTCATCGTGCCTCTGCAGCTCTAGCAAATGCACACGCTGCAGCCCAAAGTGTGGAGCTGCACACCTGCCAGCCTGAGCAGCTGCACAAAGTGGGGTCCTCCTGGAAGCCTAGGAACAACTTAGGCTGGCCAGCGTCGCCCTCTGCTGGTCTGAGCTCACGGTGCAAGGATCCTTCCTGTGACCTCCCCTATGGAATGGGAATAGGTGGGTGGACTTGCTCAGGTGTGGGTAGCACAGGTGGGAGAAGGTCATGCAGGAGATGCTGGCCACAGCGTGCAGGGAGCTGAATGGATGATTCTGTGGGTGTTCATAGTGTGAGTGTGATAGTGTGTGTGTGTGTGTGTGTGTGTGTGTGTGAATGCAGATGTTAATCCAGCAGGGGTTTGGATACCAAAATTTGCACAGATTGACTTGCATATGTGGATTTTTCTGTGGCTTTTTCCATCATCATTCATGTGTCCTGCCCTATTGATATTTCACTTAAGATTCTTGTCAGTTTAGATAAAATAAACAATAAAAGACACTTCATTGGATGTAGTCATTCAAAATCTAACTCCACTTTGTGAATTTAAACCCTTTAATTCCAAAAATACTTGTCAGTCTTCATTCATCTAGAATTCCTGGATACAGGGCTGTAGAGGATGGTTAGTTTTCCAAAGCGGCTCTAGCCATAATGACTGACACAGGATTTCAGGGCACAGAGGGAACTATTTAGGAGGAGATCCACAGCCCGGGCTGAGTCACAACTCGACTTAGACATGATTGTTGTCGGAGAGAGAAAATTTCAGGAAGAGTGACAGGTCACTCATCACTAGAATTTTCAGGGCAGTTGGGGCTTTGGAGGACAGGGGTGTGGGATGGGCAAGGTCTGCTCTTCCTCCAGGTAGACCCTCTTTCCTGAAACAAACCCCCAACACATGCAGATATTCAAAGAATACACACATCCATACATAAAGGAATGATTATAAATGCTGTCTTAGAAAGTCAAATGGTTTTCCACATGTATTCATACCTCAATAGATCTGGTTCCAATGTATTTTAACTTTTTGAAGCAAATGACACATATTTATTTTATGTTATAAAAGAGAAGAGGATACTTTCTCTACATGTGTGTGGATTCCTCAGGATAGGAAAACCACCAGCTATGCCTGAGCATCCTCTATTAAATAAGCAAAGGTAGAGTCATCAGATCCTGCTACATCAGTTAAACAACATTTGAGCAAGAAGCGTATTCTATATCCGATTTGAAAATTCCCAAATAGGACTCGGTGCATTTGACAGAAATTAGGAGGACAGTGGGCATTCCGGCTTCCCATAAATGCATCCGTATCTACTGTTGAATTTGAACTAAGGTATTGTCATCCTCTAACCCTGTTCCTATGCACATCATAAACTCAAAATTGATTCATCACAATACTTGTATTTTCATATTAACTTACTGAATATATTAGGCATTGTGTATGTACCAACTCCCCGAGGAACCTGAGATAATTGATTATTGTTATCGCAAGAATAAATATATTTAAAAATTCAGTGAGGTCAACTGTGCAAAACACTGGCAAAATTACAATTGCAAAGAAATAAGATAGTGAAGGGGCAAGATTGCCAAAAACTAGGGACCTCCGCTCAGCTGGATCCTTGATGGTAGGTAGATGCTATCCGATCGTTGTGAACAGCTAGGAATCCCACCTGATATTTAATAAAAGAATTGCTGGAACTCTTCAGTAGAAAGCGACCACCCTCTGCAAGGTGGGAGATTCGAGACGTGAATCCAAATTGATATATCAGGTGAATGGCAGGGCGGGCAGTTTACGCACCCCAGAATCGGGAAAGGGAAGGGCCACAGATCCCACATTGCAATCTGCTTTGGATATCTGATCCGGTGAGACACAACCTTGCCTGAAATGAGCTCAGGTGGTGAAATGGGCAGACACTACTCTCGACACAGTGTCTAAGAATTCTCAGAGCCCAGAAAGAATGGGGGTGCCCATGGGGGTGGAGTTCCCAAGCCTTGGGGTGTGGAAACTGGTCATGGCCAACAAGAGTGCGAGGGGCCTCTCAGCTCAGTTGGCCCTAAAACTGGAACCACTTTGCCTAATCGGCTGACCACTCTCCACATGGGAATCCTGCAAAGGACAGGGAAGTGGGGACACTGCCCCTTCCCCTGGGAGAGGCAGAGAGTGTAGGTGCACCACCGGGGGACAGGTCTCAGTGCAGACCCTGGAAGGAACAGTAACAGGGCAACCCTCTCTCTTCTCCTGGCAGACTGGTCTGGGCGCCCACCACAGGCATCTGCAGCATCTGGCACACCCCAGTGACTCCTGCTTGGCCCTGAGTGCTTACTGAAGAGCGGGACCCTGATCTTTCTGCTCTCAGGCTGGAGATCAGATTCCAGCCATTTCGTGTTGGTCTCCTAAAGAGGCACAGGGGCTTTCAGGGAACAAAGCCACACAGGAAAACCAGAAAGAGCTCACAGTGAGCCCAGCCCCGAGGCAAGGGGACGTGTAAACCGGACCAGGAACAGACCCTGAGCATCAGTGCAGCAGGCCCCTCCCCGGGAGATCAACTCCCAAGATGCCATGAACACCATGTGTATGGACATCAAAGGGCTGCATATTCCAGGTGTGGGACAACACAGTATAGAGAATTTGACTGTTCATCTAATGATTCCTATATCTGCAGTTTAAAATTCCATGATGCTTTTTTGTCTTTTTCCCCTTTTCCACTGGTTTCATGTTTTCTCAACTCTTTGATTTTAAAACATTTGGTAACTTCAATTTTTTACACTCATATTTTATAGATACATTCTTTATGTTTGGCTTCTTGTCACTGGAATGAATTTTATTGTTCTCCATATATAAGTTTTGCTTCTTGACAATTTGAGATTTAGTGTCTCAGGCTCATGGTATATCCATAACCTATGCCAGCTTGTCCAGATAACTCTGTCTTCCTCCATATCTGGATGAGAGTGGATTTTCCATTGGGAAGATAGATTTGGTCTGCTTTGCTTTGGTTTGGTGTTTTGATGGCAGGGAAGCAAAAGACACGTGAAGTGACTAGAGGGGAGAGCACAGGCCTGCTCAGACCTTCTTCCGCTAGCCTTTCTCCCTGGTCTCCTTGGGCACATGGACTAAATCCCCTCCAAGGACATGAAGTGCCAGTTCTGCTGGAGAGCCCAGCCTGAAGGCCCTTTGCTCAAGCCTGCCTGCCTCCTCACCCCTGTGCCCTATATACCTGCAGGACCAAGAATCCTTAGGCTACTTCACTAGCTCCACTCCTGATATCACCTGTGAGGATAGGCCTTCCTACCCTTGGACCTCTGGGATCCTCATATTTCTGTTGTGGCATGCATCCCTTGAGTGCCCAGGAAGCTGCATTTTCCTCAGAAGCCATGAGGTAGCAATAGGGCAGCTTTCATGGAATGAGACAGGGGCCTGAGGCTCCACGGATCAGACTCTGACCCGGGTCACATAATGATTGCATGAATGGGAGTTACTTAGGGCTTGAGGGTGGGAGAAGGATCCCACACCGTGGCTTCTCTACTGCCCTCTGACTTTTAAGAGCCTAGTGTGCACATCGAGGAGCTCCTCTACCCTCCATATGCACAGAGAGAGGGAACACCCTTGAACAGGAGCTCTGGAGTGAGGAAAGAGCAGTCAGTTGTTTTTCCTAAAAAACAAATCCTCACGACACAACTATGGATGTGCTTTGGTTTGGTTTCGTTTGGGTTGGTTTGGTTTTGCTGAGTTTCATTTGGTTTGGTATCACATGGTGTTGTATTGTTTTGTTTCCTTTAGCCCCCTTCAGAGATATGCCTGAGAATGAGGGACAGAGAGAGAAAGAGAGACAGTCAGAGGGAACTACCCAGTCCTGGGTCTCGTGCTATTTGGACCATTACATGCCCACTAGTCAAACATTGCCTTCTTAGGAAATCATCTGGAGGGAAATAAATCTCCATGGTCAGGCCTCTGAAAGGAAGCATCATGATCCAACATGGAAGTGGGTTTCAGGATATATAAAGAATGAAACTGTCAACTCATCCCATTACAGACCACATGTGACCGAGGCACCATGTGGAGCACATGGTACCCACACTGGATGCTCAGGGATCCACGTTGCCTGGGTAGTACTTCACGCAGAACACTGGGTGTGCAGGAGACCCTCAATGTCTACGTGTCCCCTGAACCTATCAAGCTGCTGTCTCCTCTCAAGTAATTATGGCTGGAGGAATTAATATAACTATGGAGAGGTTCAGAAATGCTGAGCAATAAAAACCCCACAAAACAAGATCAAAAGAATAACATGCACACTATTCATTTGTGCTAATATTTTATTAACAGAAAAACACTACACACAATTCTAAATAACACTAAAGAATAAATGAACAGCCTGGGTTAAATATCGACAATCACAGTTTCGGCAAAGCTACCACCACTGAGTCAAGAAAAACTCATCTCAGGAGAAAACACAGTGTCCATTTGCAGGGCCCACAGCAGCTGTTCAAAGCTGATAACCCAAACGCAGACTTGTGTACGCCAATGAGAGCTTAAAGTCTGAGTTCTATTTCCATTGGAGTGACAAGTGCTCATTCGAAATTCCCTCCATTTCTTGGAGAATCTATTTGCAGAAGAGAAAATTGACATCCCAGAGGGAAGAGTGGCCTTTGCCATAGTGCATGGATTTCCGTAAGGAAAATGCAAGGTGTGTTTTGGGGTTTGGTGTCTGTGCACGGCCCCAGGAGCATGAGAGGCAGCAGGCTGTGGACCCAGGATTCCCATGCAAAGGAGCTGAGCAAGTGCTGATTCCCCATATGAGTCCAGGAGGGGCCACGTCCTCAGGTCCGCAGTCACCCCCTCAGGGTGCTTGGGGTGGAGGATAATGTCCGAGGCCAGGAGCTGGCTCATTCGCTCTCACTGTCTTCTGAGGATGAGGACACCTGTAGGTCACCGTGGAGGACACTCCAGGGGCCACAGACACAGGCTCCGTCTGACATGTGGGGGGCAGGAGGGCCCTGAGCAGGGCCTGGCTTCTCGGGAGTAAGGAATGAGGGAGCTGCAAGGAACCGGGAGCTCCAGCAGCTTCTGTCCAATCTGGTGAAGACCATTCTCAGGGGCTGAGTGGGGGACCACGCAGAGGGCAGCCGTGGGGGCTCGGTGCACAGCTGCAGTGTCTCCAGGTGAGGTGTGGCAGGTGTGGGCTGGGGGCCCTTGCTTGGACGGAGGGCAGGTGTCTTCCTGGGCTGCCAGGGCCCGGCTGTGCATCCATGGGCACATCTGCTTCCTGGAGGACACAGACTCCCCGAAATCCCCACAGGGGCTTCCTCGATGATCCCGGAGGTGTGCTGGCTGGGGCTCCATCACGGTTTCTTTCAGGGGTTCTGGGAAATCTCTAGGGGCATCTGGGTACATTTCTTGCCTGGAGTCTGGAGGGGCATTTGGGAATTGTCTGCCAATGCGTTGCTGACAGCGGGACGGGTGTTCTCCTCAGGATACTTGGGTGGTGCCTGGGTATGTCCCAGCCCATGGCCCTTGGAGCCAGCCTGGGGACCCTCGAGGGAGACTCTGCAGGGCCTCTTGGCTCTCTGCTGCACAACCAGGCTATCAGCCCTGACACAGGGTTGGCGAGCCGGCTGAGGGGTGTCAGCGATTGGCACTTCCTAGGCACCAGGAGGTCCACCAGCTCGGCTGAGGCTAACTTGAAGGCTTCTGAGATGAGATGTGGAATGGGACCAGAGTCTTATGTCAGGGGGCTGAGTACGTGGTTCCATCGGCAGGGCAGGCTCAGGGATAGAAGGCCTCCTGGTGGTGTAGACGGGTATCGGCATGTGTGGACGCTGTGGGAAAAGAGAACACATGGGACTCCATGGGTTTGGCCCCGGCACCAAGACAAAATGAACATTCAGGAAAGAAAGAAACCAACAAAAGGCCACGACCTTAGTAACCACCCCCTCCCCCGGAACAGGGAAAGAAAGAGTTGGGATCTGTTGACCTAGGAGTAGGGAATCTGGCTGCAGGGCTCGTCCAAACAAAGGCCTGACAGGATGCTGTTGATACCCTTGAGACATGGGGGGGACACGCAAAGTCCTGCCTCACTGCGATGCTTCCTCCATTGGACCAGCGCTTCCATCCTCTCTGCTCATGAGGCGATAGGAGTCCTGCAGCTGGAGAGTCATGGTGGGAGCTCCTGAGTGGGGATGGGCAGTGTGGGATGATGTGTCACAAAGGACAGCGGCCTGTTCTTCTCTGAGGTTGGTATGTGCTCCAGGAGTGCCCGCCAATGACCTTCACACGTCAAACAGCCAGTGTTCGCCCAAATACCAGGCATAAGGCAACATCATGGGCACCAAGGGAAAACTGCGTTCAAATCCACGCTGCTCAACTGCCACTGGTCAGAAAGGAAGTGGAGCCCCGCCTCCCCCAGGAGGTCCATGGAGCCCAGCTAGTCTCCAAGGGCACAGCCTGGGACGCAGTGCACACTCACCCTCACATAGTCACAAGATTCCGTGTCTTCCTTCCAGGTGCGCTTCTGCCCCTCCTGGGGTCGCCTGGGGAACCTGTGGAGCAGGCCCTTCCTCTGCTCGGCTTCTTGCCTGCACGAGAAATATCAGCAGGGAAAGGAGAAGGAACTCCATTCCCTGGCTTCCAGGCGGACACCTGCTCTGGGCTTGGGCCAACCTGGTCCTTTCCCTCCTCAGCCACTCTACGCCCACCTCTGCCCCACCTTGATTACAGTGGCCCACCAGGTCGTCCAGACAGTTTCTTACACGCAGAGTCTGAAAGGGTCTGCCTTGGCATGTGCCAAGCTCCATTACATTCACTGGTGCAGGGACACTTGTCCAGCCACAAACCCCACACCAAATCAGCAGGGACAGCTCCATCACCCAAATGTGGACCCTGTTAGTCTGGGAGCTCCTCTGCCTGCCTCACCCAGCCTGGCTCTGCCCGCAGCCGCCCTGCACACTGTGGATGCACACGAACTCGGGGTCTGTCATATCAGCCATGGCGATTGGGTCACAAGCCCCGTTCTTCACCTTCATCTCTCTGCCTTCTCCCTCTCAGCCTGGTCCAACAGCCCCGCCTGGTGCCACTGGTCCCACTGACTCCATGGCTCCACATTCTCCTTCAGCCTTCTGGAGCCCAAGGCCACGGGAACGAGGGTCATGCCCCAGTGTTTTATGGGGCATCTGGTGCTTGATGCCTTGTGTCCAAAGGCCCCACAGTCCCTGCACTTTACCTGGGGGAGGAAGGGGCAGGGGTCAGTGCATCTTCTCAAATGCCAGTGAACCTGCCAAGCACACGAATTGGAGGCCATCCTCATGGAGTAGCACATGGGATGAGGACAGGGGACATCCTATCTGGCTAGTGAGGTGTCAGTACAGTGAAGACCTCTGGATGCTTGCTCCCCATCTCATGGAAGGGAGGGAAGGTGAAGAGGGATTGGTGGTGTAAGGTTGAAGACAGGTGGAAACATCATTAAGATTCGGGACAAACACAAGGCTCGATCTGATCTTATGTTACCCTGGGGCCGATGCTCAGAGCCTCTGAGTGTCCCAGTGTGTAGCCTGGGGGATTTCCTGCCCATGTCACGATGGACTACTGAGTCCGGGCCACGATCTTATGGGAGCCAAGCCTGTCTCAAGACTCCTGGCAGAGCTCCTGCTTCAAAACCCATGCCAGCCTCCCCACTCACCCTGCGATCCTCCTCCTCTGGTCTGGGTACTCTGAGGGCCAGTCCTGCTGTCTTTGGCTTCTTGCCTTTCTGGGGTCTCAAGGGAGTGTCGGGCCCAAGCTGGTCATGACTGGCCTCCATCAGTCCCACGTTCTGGAGGGACAAGTCAGTCTGCTTCGGGGATGGGGTTCGGGTAGCCTGAGGGAAAAGAAAAAAGAGAGTCCTATTCACCTGACCTAGGCGTCCTCCCTGTACCATCTTACCAAGAGGCCTTAGTGAGCTTCAGGACAGTGGTGCCAAACACATTTCCCCCTGTCACTTCTCTTTCCTCCTTCCTGCCTACGCTCTCCTGGCCAAGCCACATCCCCGCTCTGAGGAAGGCCGCCCTTAAGGAAGGACTCTTGTTGACACTATCATTAAGTCTCTCCAAATCCCCTGTGGGACCAAAAGCAGGGACAGGACCTCTCCCGATTTAGGTCCAGTGGAATGCACCATGGAGCACGCAGGGGCAAAAGCGTCAGGAAAGTGGGCTTCCCTCTCTCATATCTGAATGCCCATTGTGACAGCAAAGGAGGCCATAGTTAAGTCCAAATTCATTGGGAAAACACATTCTCCTCTTCTCGATGGGAAGCTGCCCATCTGAACACTTCCATTCCATGTGTTCGTGGCAGTGCCCCCAATTAACTGCCATCGAAGGTTTGGGAGGTGAATTTCTTTTCACCTTGGGAACCAGGTGATTCTTCTATTGAAAAAAAAGGCCAATTATTTATGGGAGAGAGTGTGTGTGTGTGTATGAAGGAATGTGATCACCTGAGCTGCAGGAAGGACAGAGGGAGATGGAGACACTCCAGTTATCAGAAACCCAGTGAGGGCCTGGATCCATCTCCAGAGCCTGAGATCAAGACCCGACCCAAGTCAGTCCCTGAAACAATGGAGCTGCCCAGGCGCCCTGATCCTGTGTCTTCTCTAGGTCTGCTCGGCCCACTGAAATATTTAGGGGCCTTCTGTCCCTGCTCGTCCACCACCCCACACCAATGTGACACCTGAGGCCCCATTCCATTGGTATTAGAACCTCCAGGTGTCCTGGGCATTCACAGCCATGCCTTGGCTCAGTCTCTGTCCTCAGAACATGTTAGACCAGAAAGAGTCCTTAACCCGTGGAGGAAGGGCCAATCCCTCCATCATTTCCTCACTGTCCCATTGCTCGGTCAGGGAAGGTAGGACCAGTGGCCCGAAAACTCACCTAAAGTGCAATTGTGGTCCTCAGACCCATCAGGAGAGGCTAAGAAAGGTCCTGGACAACCTCCACTGCAGTAGAATGGGTGTCCCGTGGGAGAGAGGGATGGTCAGGAATGGCCACTTCCCTTGCTTCCGGACTTTTATACTGCCCCAAGGTCACGTGACATTTCAGCCACTTCAAAGACATCCACTCAATCCTCTTAGCTTCTGCAGGGATTGAGCCACTCAGCAGCTTCAACAGACTAATGATTCCCTCATGAGAGCGATTTCTATGACTCCGTGTGTGTGCCTATGTGTGTGTGTCTCTGTGAATGGAGGTGTGAGTCCATGCGGATTTGGTGGAGATTGAAATTTCTGCAAGTGAAATTATATTGGTATATTTTAGCGTGGGAATTAGCCTCAGGACTCATGTTTCCTGAACCATTGGTATTTTACCAACACTTCTGCTGAATTTAGACCTAATGGTATTAAAAATGGGGTCAGGGTTTGAGGTTATTCAAGATGTTATATCCATTTTGTCAACTAACTTTCAGTTAAAAACTGAAATATCATAAAGAGCAAGATCTTCCAATCGGCTATAATTGCTTGATTGGATTAAGGGATTTGGGTGTGGTCCCTTTCTCATAGAGACCTTTCAGTCCATTCCAGGTCCTAATGGTGGCTCTCTCATCAGACAGCACCTTCAGGTCTTTCTCAACCTCCCTAACTGCCCCTGCTCCTTTCTGAACAGAATTTGATCAGTTTCTATGTTCAATGGATATCTCTATGAATGTCCTTTTTCTTCCTCAGTAACCTCAAGCGAGCCAAGGAGTGTTAGACGTCAGTGCTCTAGGACAAGGAAGATCACTCTCCGAAAGGTGCCCAGGTATCACATAGGAACAGGTTCTCCTCACCAGCCAGAATGTTTGTAGCTGTAACCAATCATTTGGGAATATGGCATCCATTGCTTGGCTTCTACACTTCCATCTCTCTGGACTATGATCCCAATCTACAAAGATTGTGAAGGTTTTGATGAATACCAGTTTCTGCCTAGGTGTGGTCCGGGTCCTCCACAAGAGAAATTCTCTGGCTGGTTTTATGCTTTTGGGAAACATTCCTTTGAAACTCTCTTTCCTACAAGAGTCTCTATCCTCAATCCAGTGTTTATATGCCTCATTTTAACTGTTCCTCAGGGAATTCCACCACAATATCCTTTATATTCTCTTGATTCAGTTGGAATATGTTGTAGGCTTGTGCCTTTTTCCACATTGTGGGCTTGGCAGGTGTAGATGCAGGTAGGAGGGCCCTGGGTTAGCCTGTGGTTTGAAAGTGTCGTTATGGCTTCTTCCGCCCACAGAATTGGTAGTGTCTGCTGAAACATTTTTGAGTCGACACGACAATTCATTCCTACTTGTGACCATGATCCTTTGCATTGGAAAAGGAGGCATCTTTGTGCAGGATAGAATAGTGAAGAATAAAAAAAAAAAAAAAAAAAAAAAAAAAAAAAGAATAGTGAAGAATAATGAAGTTTAGGAAATCGTATGCCTTAGGAAAGGTGGAAACCTAAGTCTATGTGTCTTCTTTACTGACCAGAGGCCAAGAGAAACAGGAACATTTTGCCAGGCCTTGGTCAGTGACTGGGCTTCACAAGCCCTGGGGCCCTGCTGAATTCTTGATGTTCACTTGTCGTCCCTGGACACTAAGAGAATAAAAGTGTCATCTCTGAAGCCACCATGTTTTCGGATATTTATTCTGTACCCATGGAGTCCAATTAAAAAACATGTGTAGGATGCTCTGTATGATATCTCCATTTTTAACTGAAAGTTTTAATTGACAAAATGAATATTACATCATGATTATCCTCAAACTTTGACCCCGTTTTTATTAACATTAGGTCTAAATTCAGCAGAAGTGTTGGTAAAATACCAATAGTCAGGAAACATGAGTCCTGAGGTTAATTTCCATGCTGAAATGTACCAATATTTTTTCACTTGCAGAAATTTCAATCTCCACCAAATCCGCATGGACTCACACCTCCATTCACAGAGACACACACACACAGGCACAAACACACAGTCATAAAAATCGTTCTCATGAGGGACATCATTAGCTCTGTTGCAGCTGCTGATTGGCTCAATCCCTGCAGAAGCTAAGAGGATTAGGTGGATGTTTTTCAAGTGGCTGAAATGTCACATGACCTTGGGGCAGTATAAAAGTCCGGGAGCAAGGGAATTGGCCATTCCTGACCATCCCTCTCTCCCACGGGACACCCATTCTACTGCAGTGGAGTCTGTCCAGGACCTTTCTCAGCCTCTCCTGATGGGTGTGAGGACCACAATTGCACTCCAGGTGAGTTTTTGAGCCACTGGTCCTACCTTCTCTGACCGAGCAATGGGACAGTGAGGAAATGATGGAGGGATTGGCCCTTCCTCCACGGGTTAAGGATTCTTTCTGGTCTAACATGTTCTGAGAAAAGAGACTGAGCCAAGGCATGGCTGTGAATGCCCAGGACACCCGGAGGTTCTAATACCAATGGAATGGGGCCTCAGGTGTCACATTAGTGTGGGGTGGTGGACGAGCAGGGACAGAAGGCCCCTAAATGTCTCAGTGGGCCCTGCTGGACTAGAGAAGACACAGGATCAGGGCACATGGGCAGCTCCCTTTTTTCAGGGACTGACTTGGATCAGGTCATGATCTCAGGGTCTGGAGATGGATCCAGGCCCTCACTGGTTATCCTGATAAGTGAGTTTCTGCTTCTCCCTCTATCCTTCTTACAGCTCAGATGATCACTCTGATTACACATGCACACACTCTCTCTCGTAAATAACTTACATTTTTCAAAACAAGAATTTCCTAGTTCCCACAAGCTAAAAAATATATATATTTCTCAAATATGGTGGGGCTGTATTGGGGACATTGCCAAGAACACATGAAATGGAAGTGTTCATAGATTCAGGTGGGCAGCTCCCCATGGAGTAGAGGAGAATGTGTTTCCCAAGTGACTTTGGACTTAATCATGGTTTGCCCTGGAGGGGCATTCAGATATTAGAGAGGGAAGTCCATTTTCTCGAAGCCTGTTCACTTTGAGTCCTCCATGGTGGATCCCTCTGGACCTCAATTAGAAGAGGTGCTGTCCCTGATTTTACTTCCAAAGGGATTTTGGAGAAACTTAATGATAGTGTTGGCAAGGGTCCTTCAAGGCAGACTGAACAACCCTCCTTCTTGGTGGCATCCATCAGAGCAGGGATGTGGCTTGGCCAGGAGGGCATAGACAGGAAGGAGGAAAGGGAAGTGACTGGGGGAAACGAGTGTTTGGCACCACTGTCCTGTGGACAGGCTTAGGCTCGCTAAGGCCTCCTTGGGAAGACCGTACAGGGAGGAGCCCTATATCATGGTGAATAGGACTCTTTTGTTTCTTTTCCCTCAGGCTACCAGAAACCCATCCCCGAAGCAGACTGATTTGTCCCTCCAGGACGTGGGACAGATGGTGGCCTGTCACTCCCAGCTTGGGCTTGACTGACCCTTGAGACCCCAGAAAGGGAAGAGGCCACAGACAGCAGAACTGGCCCTGAGAGTTCCCAGACCAGAGGAGGAGGACCCCAGGGTGAGTGGGGAGGCTGGCATGGGTTTTGAAGCAGGAGCTCTGCCAGGAGTCTTGAGACAGGCTAGGCTCACAGAAGATCATTGACCAGACCCTGTGTCCATCCTGACATGGGCTGGAATCCAAGCAGTCTACACATTGGGACACTCAGAGGTTCTGAGCATCAGCCCCAGAGCATCACAAGATCAGATCCATGCTTGTGTTTGTCCCAAATCTTAATGATGTTTCTACCTGTCTTCAACCTGACATCTGCAATCCCTCCTCCCTGCCCCGCCAGCCCATTGGCTGTGGGAGGATGCATCCTGAGGTATTCACTATGCTGGCACCTCACTAGCCAGATAGGATGTCCCTGTCCTCATCCCATGTGCCACTCCTGGGGATGGCCTCCCATTCATGTGCTTGGCAGGTTCACTGGCATTTGAGTGGATGCACTGACCACTCCCCTTTCCTCCAAAGGTAAAGTGCAGGGACTGTGGGGTCTTTGGACACAAGCCATCAAGAATCAGATGCCACAGAAAACAGTGGGGTGTGATACTCCTCCCTGTGGTTCCTTTCCAAGAGGCTGAAGGAGAATGTGGAGCCGGGGAGTCAGTGGGACCAGTGGCGGCACCAGGCTGGGCTGTTGGACCAGGCTGAGAGAGAGAAGGCAGAGAGACGAAGGTGAGGAATGGGGCTTGTGACCCGAACGCCAGGGCTGATATGACAGACCCCGAGTCCGTGTGCATGCACAGTGTGCAGGGAGACTGTGGGCAGAGCCAGGCTGGGCGAGGCAGGCAGAGGAGCTCCCAGGCTAAGAGGGTCCACATTTGGGTGATGGAGCTGTCCCTGCTAATTTGGTGTGAGGTTTGTGGCTGGACACGTGTCCCTGCACCAGTGAATGTATGGGGCTTGGCACATGCCAAGGCAGACCCTTTCTGACTCTGCATGCAAGAAACTGCCTGGACGACCTGTTCAGCTCCCTGTAGTTAGGATGAGGGGCAGAGGTGTGTGTAGAGTGGCTGCGGAAGGAAAGGACCAGGTTGGCCCAAGCCCTGAGCCAGTGTCCGGCTGGAAGCCAGGGAAGGGAGTTCCTTCTCCTTTCCATGCTTTGATTTCTCGTGCAGGCAAGAAGCCGAGCAGAGGAAGGCCCTGCTCCACAGGTTCCCCAGGAGACCCCGGGATAGGCAGAAGCACACCTGGAAGGAAGACACAGAATCTTGTGACTATGTGAGGGTGAGTGTGCACTGCTTCCCGGGCTGTGCCCTTGGGGACTCGCTGGGCTCCAAGGGCCTCCTGGGGGAGGTGGGGCTCCACTTTCTCGCTGACCAGTGGCAGTTGAGTAGTGTGGTCTTTGCACCCTTTTTTCCTTGGTGCCTAGGATGCTTTGTATGTGTGTGAACAGTGGCTGTTTGACGTGTGAAGGTCATTGGCGGGCACTCCTGGAGCACATACCATTTTCAGAGAAGAACAGGCCTCTGTCCTTCATGACAGGTTACCCCCAGCCCATCTTCACTCAGAAGCTCCCACTATGACTCTCCAGAAGCAGGACTCCCATCGCCTCCAGAGCAGATTGGATGGAAGAGCCGGTCCAACGGAGTAAGCATAGATGTGTCGCCGGACCGTCTGATGTCAAATGTGCATCAACATCCTGTCATGCATTTGTTCTGGAACCACCCTGGAGCCGGATTCCCCCACTCCTAGGTGAACAGTTGCCATTTCTGTCTTTCCCTGGTCTAGGGAGGTTGCGGAGGTCTTGGGAATTTGTTGATCCTCTTTCTTGCACAAATGTTCATTTGCTTTGGTGCCGAGGCCAAACTCATGGTGTCCTGTGTCTTTTCTTTTCCCACAGCGTCCACACATGCCGATGCCCGTCTACACCACCAGGGGGCCTTCTAATCCCTGAGCCTGCCCTGCTGATGCAGCCACGTACTGAGACCCCTGACATGAGACTCCGGTCCCATTCCACATCATCATCTCAGAAGCCCTCAAGTTAGCCTCAGCCCAACTGGTGGGACCTCCTGGTGCCTCAGGAAGTGCCGATCGCTGACACCCCTCAGCCGGCTCACCAACCCTGTGACAGGGCTGATAGCCTGGTTGTGCAGCAGAGAGCCAGAGGCCCTGCAGAGTCTCCCTCGAGGGTTCCCAGGGTAGCTCCCAGGGCCATGGGCTGGGACACACCCAGGCACCACCCAAGTATACTGAGGAGAACACCCGTCCCGCTGCCAGCAACGCATTGGCAGACAATTCCCAAATGCCCCCTCCAGACTCCAGGCAAGAAATGTACCCAGATGCCCCTAGACAGGTCCCAGAACCACTGAAAGAAACCGTGATGGAGCCCCAGCCAGCCACACCTCCGGGATCATTGCAGAAGCACCTCTGGGGATTTCAGGGAGTCTGTGTCCTCCAGGAAGCAGACGTTGCCCGTGGATGCACAGCTGGGCCCCCAGAGACCAGGAAGACACCTGCCTCCGTCCAAGCAAGGGCCCCCAGCCCACACCTGCCACACCTCACCTGGAGACACTGCAGCTGTGCACCGAGCCCCCACGCGCCTCTGCACGGGCCCCCACTCAGCCCTGAGAATGGTCTTCACCAGATTGAACAGAAGCTGCTGGAGCTCCCGGTTCCTCGCAGCTCCCTCATTCCTTCCTCCCGAGAAGCCAGGCCCTGCTCAGGGCCCTCCTGCCCCCCACATGTCAGACAGAGCCTGTGTCTGTGGCCCCTGGAGTGTCCTCCATGGTGACCTACAGGTGTCCTCATCTTCAGAAGACACTGAGAGCGAATGAGCCAGTTCCTGGCCTCAGACATTGTCCTCCACCCCACTGCACCCTGACGGGCTGACTGCAGACCTCAGGACGTGGCCCCTCCTGGACTCATGTGGGGAATCAGCACTTGCTCAGCTGCTTTGTGGGAATTCCTGGGTCCCAGCCTGCTGCCTCTCATGCTGCTGGGGCCGTGCACAGACACCGAACCCCAAAGACACACCTTGCAGTTACCTTAAGGAAATCCATGTGCTGTGGCAAAGGCTACTCTTCCCTCTGGAATGTCAATTTTCACTTCTACAAATAGATTCTCCTAGAAATGGAGGAATTCCGAATGAGCACTTGTCACTCCAATGGAAATAGAAACTCAGACTTTAAGCTCTCATTGGAGTACACATGTCTGCATTTGGGTTTTCAGCTTCGAACAGCCCCTGTGGGCCCTGCAAATGGACATTGTGTTTTCTCCTGAGATGAGTTTTTTGTATCAATGGTAGTAGCTTAGCGGGAACTGTGATTGTCGACATATTAACCCTTTCAGTTCGTTTATTCTTTAGTGTTAATTAGAATTGTGTGTAGAGTTTTATTTCCTTAATAAAATATTAGCACCGATGAATAGCATGCAAGGCTCTCTTTTGATCTTGTTTTGTGGGGTTTTTATTGCTCAGCATTTCTGAACCTCTCCATAGTTATATTAGTTCCTCCAGCCTTAGTTACCTGATGGGAGACAGCAGCTTGATAGGTTCAGGGGATACATAGACATTGAGGGTCTCCCGCACACCCAGTGTTCTGCATGAAGTACTACCCAGGCAACATCGATCCCCGAGTATCCAGTGGGTGCCATGTGCCCACATGGGGGGGCGGCACATGTCTGCAATGGGATGAGTTGACGGTTGCCCTCTATACATATCCCGAACCCAGTTCAATGCTGGATCATGATACGTCCTTTCTGAGGCCTGGGCATGGAGATTTTTCACCCCTCCAGATGATTTCCCAAGGGGCAGTGTTTGACAAGTGGGCACGTAGTGGTCCAATAGCATGAGACCCAGGACCGGTTGCTTCCCTCTGACTCTCTCTCTTTCTCTGTCCCTCATACTCAGGCATATCTCTGATGTGGGCTCATGGAAACAAAACATACAACACCATGTGAAACCAAACGAATGACCAAATCAAATGACCAAACCAAACCAAAGCACATCCATAGTCATTATAAGAGATTTCTTTTTTTAGGGGAAACAACTGACTGCTCTTTCCTCACTCCAGGGCACCTGTTTAAGGGTGTTCCCTCTCTCTGTGCAGATGCCTGTAGGTGGAGGGTAGAGGAGCTCCTCCATGAGCACACTGGGCTTTTAAAAGTCAGAGGGCAGTACAGAAGCCACGATGTGGGATCCTTCTCCCACCCCCAAGCCCTAAGGAACTCCCACTCATGCAATCCTTATGTGACCCGGATCACAGTCTGGTTCCTTGAGCCTCGGGCCCTGTCCTCATCCGATGAACACTGTCCTATTGTTATCTCATGGCCTCTGAGGAAAATGCAGCTTCCTGAGCTCTCATGTGATGTGTGCAGTAATAGAAATGTTCCCTACTTCTTGGAAGCCTATGAAGATCCCAGAGGTCCAGGGTGGGAAGGCCTATCTTCACAGCATGTATCCTGGTGACCTTCACCCACCTGTGCTAACCCACACCTGTGCAAGTCACACATCTGTTTCCATTCCATAGGGGAGGTCACAGGAAGGAGCGTTGCACGTGCTTAGACAAGCAAAGGGCGACGCTGGCCAGCCCAATTGTTCCTAGGCTTCCAGGAGGACCCCACTTTGTGCAGTTGCTCAGGCTGGCAGGTGTGCAGCTCCACGCTTTGGGCTGCAGCGTGTGCATTTGCTAGAGCTGCAGAGGCATGATGAGTATTGACAGAAGGTCTGGGGACGTGGTCCCACCTTGCAACTCTAATGTTGCCACAGCTGGACACTGCCTGCTGAGGAAAGGTGAAAAATCCTTCCTGTGCTGTGCTTCCAATGCTCTGCAGTCCTTGCTCATCCCCTGTGCAGCCCCTGCACCTGGGGAAACCATGGCTTTCATTGGAAGCCTGGACCCTACTGGGAGGTCAATATTGGTTTGGAAAAGAGTAGATAGCTTGTGACCCTGTAAGTGCCAGGAAGTTTGATAATATTGCCCTGCGAGCAATTGCTCCTCCTGCTTCACCCCTGGCCAGGACCTTCCAAGCAGGGAAGGAGGGCTGAGGAATAGCTCTCACGAGCAATGTTACTCCCTATCTATTTCTCCATCGACTGTGTGTCCATCTATCGCTGAAGAGCCTCCCTGTCATCCATCTCTCCTCCATCATCTCTACATCATACACCTAGAAATTTCTCATTCCTCACAATGCACATATTCACTTTCACATAATAGGAGATGATGACTTTCCTGCAGCTCTGCACCTGATTTCACAGAAACTACTAAGGCAAGGACTGTCTTGGCCCTACAGTACGGTAGTTTTTAAACGTAACTGTCTTTTTTTCAAATGACTTAGCCTCTAAATAAATCTAGCAAAAATGACATTGGCACAGGCATGTTAACTCTTCTCTCCTTGAAAGTCCTGCCTGCAAGGCTGCTGCTTCCTGGTGAATAGCTCCATGTCCAAGAGAAGAGAAAAAGGAATACAGGAGCCCCCGTTTGGACAAACACCACAATGTCCTCCATTAACCTGGTCATGAACATGTCTGCACATGGCCTGGCCCAGAGCCTGATCCTTTGTCCTCCTGAGCGCTTGGCCCATGCCCATAGCCTTCCCCATCGCTGTGACAGTCAGCACACACGAGCTGCACTGGAGCTTCAGTTCTGTGAAAGCAAGCGTTCCAGAAGACATAGGACAACCACCCCCTTCTGGACTCATCTAAATAGCACATGAGATAGTTAACATGCGTGTCAGCATAGATATCATTAAATTTGGAATAATTTGTGTGGAGTCAGTCTTCCTGGATGTGTAACTCATAGGTGGGACAGAGGGGACGTTGCCATCCTGCAGGTACCGCCGGGAGCCTGGACCCGCCCCTTGTAGGCCCTGCGCTGGGGCCCCGCCCGTGTGCTTTATGGAGCTGGGCTATTGTTTCCCCTCTTCTCCCACCTCACTCCCTCCTGTCTCTTACACAACGGACCAACTATGCAATTAAAGAAACAATCTCGATGGCTAAATGTTCAAACTATTTGATCATACATAGGACCTCATAGACACAGAGAAGAGACCGAGAGATGCAACCACACTAGAGGGAGAAGCAGCCCTTGCAGTGCCGCCCAGGCGGGGCTCGTCCTGGTGCTCGGAGATCAGGGCCTGAAGGGGAAGGCAGGCGCTAACACCCCCGGGCTACCAGGCCTCCCGAGGGCCTCTATTCTGATGTTCCCACACTCTGTGCACAGGGACTCCTGCATCTGTCCCAGGCTGGGGCAGACATCCATGGGCAGGTGTGGGAGGGGGGATGCAACTCCGTTGGGACAGGATTGTCGGGTCCCCAGGTGGGTAGCATGCTGGCTTCTGGGCCCGGTGCCACTTTCCTGCGCGCATCGGGGCGCTGTGTCCAAGGGCCCATCCCCTTCACATCACCTTGAGCACGCGCTGGCCTCCCTTAGCTTTGCAGGGCACCTCCCTGCTCCTGGAGGCGTTGGAGCAGATGACCCCTTTCCTCCCCTCGCGCCCACAGCTTCCGGTGATCTCTGTGGAGACCGTGCCCTTAAAAAACAAAAATAAGGCAGGAGTCCTCATCGCCTGTCTGGCCCCCCTCGCTGGTCCGCATCCCCACTGCTCCAACCATACACACCCAGCGCAGGTGCACCACCGGTCCCCGGGACAGTCAGAAGGTTTCGCTGCAGTGCCTCTTATGACTCTGGCGGGTAAGGACCTCAGAACCCTGTTCCCCCCTGCCCACCGTGAACATCAGGGTGGACCCTGAAGGGATCCCCGGGGAACCTGCCGCCCCTGCACATCCCCAGCCTGCATGGGACCTGCCCACACATCCCTGGTTCCCTGAAACTGCAGGAGAGTAATTGTGTGCTCTCAGGATGGTTGCACAGGGGGCCTGGCCTTGCCTTCACTGTGGTTCCCTGAACGGGCGCCATCCTGATCACTGCCCTTGCCCTAGTGCCCTTGGTATCTATGTTAACCAATGCCTACATCATGGTCAGCCTCACCCCTGGTGTCCTGGGAGCAGAGCCCCATGTGGGCTTGCAGCAAGAGAACATCCTCCAGTAGCAGATGCTCCAGCCATTGAGACCTGATCGGGCTGCACTGTATGCGGGTGCCTGGTTATGGGGTTTCCGATTCTTCGGCTCTGTACAACGGAATTGACCTCACTGCTGTGACCACCTCCCTACCCACTCCCTGGAGGAAGCTGCAGGGGCAGTCGATCATGCGCAGGCTTCCCCCTTCCCCGCATGAGCTGGGCCCTTTTGTACACAGGGACACACCGCACCCCTATCGACAGGCCCCAGGGAAGTACTCTGTGCCCCCAGGGCCCCCATGGACACACGACTGGGTTCAGACACGACTCCAGTCTCCCGGTTTGACCCCAGATAAGCCGTTGTGCCTGTCTGGGGATGGTCTGGCCCCGTCTTGCCTTTTGGACAGGAAATCCTACAGGTGCTTCCCAGATGTCCCCAGGCCACTCTGGCCCATATATATAACTTGGAGTGGGTGTCACTGCAGGACATACTCCACCACACTTCTCCTTGGTGTGACATGCGGTCTCAGGTCCACGAGGTCTTCTGTGCACACACGTGGGCACCGGTAACCCTCTCGGAGGCCCAAAGATACAGTCCCCCGGGCACGGGATGTACAACACTTCCCCAGTATCCTAGCTCCTGAATCCACGGGCAAACCGCTGCAAGAAGGTGGTCGTTCCTGTCTCCTGTTGGTGTTCTGAGTCTGGGTTGTGGTTTGTGCCCTAATGGACCCTCCTGTGCCCCGGACCCTGTGTCAGGATGTTCAAAACGCAGCTATTTCAGAAACCGTATCTTCCCTCCCCCTTCGATTCATGATTACAACATCCAAGAAGACGGACAACCACCACAACATTTTTCCAAATTACATGATATTTTATGTGACACGCATGTCACTATCTCATGTGCTATTTATGATGAGTCCAGAAGGGGGGTGGTTGTTCCTTTCTTTTCTGGAATGCTTAGCTTTCACAGAACTGAAGCCCCATTGCAGCTCGTGTGTGCTGACTGTTCACATTGATGGGGAAGGCTATGGCCCTGGGGCAAGCGCTCAGAGGACAAAGGATCAGGCTCTGGGCCAGGCCCTGTTCAGCATATTCATGACCAGGTTAATGGAGGACCATTTGTGGTGTTTGGTCCCAAATGGGGGCTCCTGTGTTTTCCTTTTTCTCCTTCTCTGGACATGGAGCTATTCACATGAACAGCAGCCTTGAAGCAGACTTTCTAGGAGAGAGAGGAAGTCAACATGCTGGCCATGTCAATTTTTTTTTTTTGCGATTTATTCACGGTAAGTCATTTGAAAACACAATACATTACGTTTAAAAACTACCATGTACTGGGCCAAGACAGTCGCCCTTAGAGTTTCTGTGAAATCAGGTGCAGAGCGGCAGGAAAGTCATCCTCATCTCCTATTATTGAAAGTGCATTTGACTTGTGATGAATGAGAGTTCTAGGTGTAGCTGGAGAGATGATGGCGGATAAGATGGATGACAGGGAGGCTCGTCAGCGATAATGGCACACATCGATGGAGAAATAGATACGGAGTAACATGCTCGTGAGAGCTATTCCTCAGCCCTCCTTCCCTGCTTTGGAAGGTCGTTCTGGCCGGGGTGAATCAAGGAGGGACCCCCCCTTACTCGCATGGCAATATTCTCAAAACTTCCTGGCACGGTACCGGGTCACAACCTGACTCTCTTTCTAAACCAAATTTACCTCAGTAGGGCCGCCATGCTGCCAATGAAAGCCATTGGTTTCTCTTCCCCAGTGCAGGGGCTTCAAGGGAATATGGAGCAGGACTGCGTGACCTGGAAGCACAGCAACAGGAAGGATTTTTCACCTTCCTCAGCCGGCAGTGTCCACTGTGGCAAACACTAGAGTTGTAAGAGGTGGGAACCACTCCCCAACCTTCTGTCATACTCATCGTGCCTCTGCCGCTCTAGCAAAATTCCACGCTGCAGCCCAAAGCTGTGGAGTCTGCACACTGCCAGCCTGAGCAGCTGCACAAATTGGGGTCGCTCCTGGAAGCCTAGAACAACTTATGCTGGCACACGTCGCCCTCATCTGGTTGAGCTCACGGTGCAAGGATCCTTCCTGTGGACCACTCCCTATGGTATGGGAATATGTGTTGGACTTGCCTCAGGTGTGGGGTAGCACCGGTGGGAGAATGTTCATCAGGAGAATTCTGGCCACAGCGTGCAGGACTGAATGGATGATCTGTGGTGTTCATTAGTGTGAGTGTGATAGTGTGTGGTGTTGTGTGTGTGTAAACAGAAGATGATGTAACTTGCAGATAGTATAATCCAGCGTGGGTTGGATACAAATTTGCACAGATTGACGTGCATATGTGGATTTTTCTGTGGCTTTTTCCTCATCATTCAGTGTCCTGCCCTATTGATATTTTTTCACTTAGAATTCTTGTCAGTTTGATAAAATACACACTAAAAGACACTTCATGGATGTAAGTCATCAAATCTAACGCCACTTTTGTGATTTAAACCCTTAATTCCAACAATACTTGTCTTCTTCATTCCACCTAGAAATTCCTGGATCCAGGCTGTAGAGGATGGTTTTGGTTTTCCAAACGGCTCCGGCCAAATGAACTGACCACAGGATTTCAGGGCACACGGGGAACACTTTAAGGAGGAGATCCCACAGCCGGGCTGAGTCAACAACTCGACTTAGACATATTGTTGTCCGGAGAGAGAAAACATTTCAGGAATGAGTGAACCAGGGTGCAGTCCTCATCACTAAATTTTTCAGGCAGTTTGTGGCTTTGAGTACTAGGTTTTGGGATGGGCAAGGTCCGCTCTTCCTCCAGGTAGACCCTCTTTCCTGAAACAACCCCCAACCAACCTGCGATATTCAAAGAATACACACATCCATACATAAGGAATGATATAAGGCGGTCTTAAAAGTCAAATGTTTTCCACATGTATTCATACCTCATTTATATCTGGTCCAATGTATTTTCTTTTTGAGCAATGACCATCTTTCTTTTTAGTTTATAAAATAGAAGGGACTGACTTTCTCTACCTGTGTGTGGATTCCTCAGTCCGTGATGGAAAACCCCCAGCTAGCCTGAGCATCCTCTATTAAATAGCAAATGTAGAGCATCAATCCTGCGACAAGTTGAACAACATTTGAGCAAGTAACGAGTCGATAGTCCGTTTAAAAAGTGTCCCAATAGTGCGTCGTGGGTGTCGTGTTGACAGAACATTAGGAGGACCGTGGGCCCTTCCGGCTTCGCCATAAATGCATCCGTAGCTACGTTGAATTGTGAACTCATGTATTGTCATCCTCTAACCCTGTTCCTATGCACATCATAACTCAAAATTGATTTCATCACAAACAATACAGGTATTTTCATATTACCTTACTGAATATATTAGGCATTGTGTATGTACCAACTCCCCCCCAGGAACCTGAGATATTGATATTGTTATCGCAAGAATAAATATATTAAAATTCATTGAGTCGCACTGTGCAAAACACGGCAAAATTACAATTTCAAAGAATAAATAGTGAAGGGTCAAATTGCCAAAACTAGGGGGACCTCCGCTCAGCTGGATCCTTGTGGTAGGTAGATCTAGCCGATCGTTGTGAACAAGCTAGAATCCCACCGATATTTACATAAAGAATTGCTGGGAACTTTCGTTAAAGCGACCACCCTGCCAGGTGGAGATTCGATACGTGAATCCAATTGATATATTCAGTGAAATGGAGGGCGGGCAGTTTACGCACCCCATAATCGGGAAAGGAAGGGCCACAATCCCCATTGCCATCTGCTTTGGATATCTGATCCGGTTAGACCAAACCGTGCCTGAAATGAGGCTCAGGTGTGAAATGTTCCAGAGCACTACTCCTCGTACACGTGTCTAAAATTCTCAGGGCCAAAAGAATGGGGGGCCCATGGGGGTTGGAGTCCCCACGCGTGTGGTGTGGACACTGTCAGGCCAACAAGATGCGAGGGGCCTCTCACTCCGTTGCCCTAACACTGGAACCACTTGGCCTAATCGGCTGACCAGCTCTCCACATGGGAATCCTGCAAGGACATGTGCAGGGACGTGGGGACACGCCCCCTTCCCCTGGGAGAGGCAAGAGTGTAGTTGCACCACCTGTGGACAAGTCTCCGTGCAGGACCCTGGAATGAACGAGTACAAGGGCAACCCTCTCTCGTTCTCCGCAGACTGGTCGGGCGCCACCACAGCTCTGCAGCATCTGCACACCCCAGTGACTCCTGCTTTGCCCTGATTGCTTATGCCAAGAGCGGGACCCTGATCTTTCTGCTCTCATGCTGGAGATCAATTCCAGCCATTTCGTGTTGGTCTCCTAAATATTCACGGGGGCTTTCAGGGAACAAGGCCAAACAAAAAAAAACAGTGAATCACCAAAAGAGCTCACAGTGACCCAGCCACGGATGCAAGCTTGATCTTTGTAAGACCTGACCAGGAACATATACCCCTGACAATCATGCACAGCCCCTCCCCGGGAGATCACTCCCAATTGCCATGACACACCATGTGTATGGGACATCATCAGGGCTGCATTCCCGTGTGGGACAACACAGTATAGAGAATTTGATGACTGTTCTCTAATGATTCCTAGATCTGCAGTTTTAAAATTCCATGATGCTTTTTTGTGTCTTTTTCCCCTTTTTCCACTGGTTTTCATGTTTTCTCAACTCGTTTGATTTTTTAAAACATTTTGTAACTTCATTTTTTACAACTCATATTTTATAGATACATTCTTTATGTTTCGGCTTCTTGTCACGAATGAATTTTCTTGTTCTCCATATACAGTTTTCTTCTTGACAATTTGAGATTTAGTGTCTCAGGCTCATGGTATATTCCATAACCATGCCAGCTTGTCAGGATAAGCTGTCTTCCTCCATATTGGAATGAAAGTGGATTTCCATTGGGAAGATAGATTTGGTCTGCTTTGCTTGGTTTGGTGTTGGATGGCAGGAAGCAAAGACCGTGAAGTGTACAGATGGTAGAGCACATGTCCTTCTCAGACCTTCTTCCTTACCTTTCTCCCTGGTCCTCCTTGGCCCATGGACTAAATCCCCTCCAAGGACATGAATGTCCAGTTCTGCTTGAGAGCCCAGCTGAAGGCCTTTGCTCAAGCCTCGCCTGCCTCCTCACCCCTTTGCCCTAATACCTGCCGGACCAAGAATCCTTAGGCTACTCACTAGATCCACTCCTGTATCACCTGTGAGGATAGGCCTTCCTACCTTGGACCTTCTGGAGTCCTCAATTTCTAGTTGTGGCATGCAGTCCCTTGAGTGCCCAGGATCCTGCCTTTTTCCTCAAAAGCCCTGATGTAGCATAGGGCAAGCTTTCATTGGAATGAAACCGAGGGCCTGAGTGCGCCACTGATCAGACTCCTGACCCGGGTCCATAAGATTGCTGATGGGATTTACTTAGGGCTTGATGTGGAGAATGATCCAACCCCTGGCATTCTCTACTGCTGACCCTGTGACTTTGTCATACCTATGTGCACATCGAGGAGCTTCCTCTACCCTCCCATATTGCACAGAGAGAGAACAACCTTGAACAGGAGCTCTGGCGTTAGGAAAGAGTCGCGTCATTGTTTTTCCTAAAAACAAATCCTCACGACACAACTGATGGATGTTCTTGGTTGTGGTTTTCCGTTTGGGGTTGGCTTTGGTTTTTGCTGAGTTTCATTTGGTTTGGTATCACACCTTGTGTTGTATTGTTTTTTTTTTCCTTTAGTTTAGCCCCCTTAGAGATATCCTGAAATGATGGGACAAGAGAGAAAGAGAGACAGTCAGAGGGAACTACCCAGTCCTGGGCTCGTGCTATTTGGAACCATTACATGCCCACTACGTCAACGTGCCTCTTAGGAATCATCATGGAGGGAAATAAATCTCCATGGTCAGGCCTCTGAGGAGCATCATGATCCAACATTGGAAGTGGTGTTCAGGATCTATAAGAATGAAATGTCACTCAGCCCATTCACAGACCCCAATGTTACCGAGGCACCATGTGACACTATGGTACCCCACTGGATGCTCAGGGATCCCACGTTGCCTGGGTAATTACTTCAACGTCAGCAACTGGGTGTGCAGGAGACCCTCATTCTACTGTCCCCTGAACCTATCAAGCTGCTGTCTCCTCTCAAGTAATTAGGCTGTGGAATTAAATATACTATGGATAGGTTCAAGAAAATGCCTAGCTATAAAAACCCCAACAAACAGATCAAAAGAATAAATGCACACTATTCATGTTGCAATAATTTATTCGCAAAACCCTACACACAATCCTAAATACACTAAAGAATAATGAACACCTGGGTTAAATATCGACAATCCAGTTCGTCAAAGCTACCAACCACTGAGTCAAGAAAAACTCATCTCATGAGACAAAACACGTGTCATTTTGCAGGGCCCCCATCAGCTGTTCAAAGCTGATAACCCAAACGCAGACTGTGTAACTCCATTTAGAGCTTAAAGTCTGAGTTCTATTTCCCTTGAGTACCAGTGCTCATCGAATTCCTCCATTTCTTGGAGAATCTATTGGCATAAAGGAAAATTGAACAATCCCACAGAGGAAGATGGCCTTTGCCATAGTGCATGATTCCGTAAGGAAAATGGCAAGGTGTGTGTTTGGGGGTTTGGTGTCTGTGCAACCGGCCCCAGGAGCATGAGAGGCAAGCAGGCTGTGGACCCAGGGATTCCCATGCAAAGGAGCTGAGCAATGCTGATTCCCCCCCATATTAAGTCCAGGAGGGGCTCACGTCCTCGGTCCGCGTCACCCCCTCAGGGTGCATTGGGGTGAGGAAATGTCCGCGGCCAGGAGCTGGCTCATTCGATCTCTAACTGTCTCTGATGAATGAGGACAGCCTTTAGGGGGGTTCACGCGTGGAGGACATCCAGGGCCACAGACACATGCCCCGTCTGACATTGGGGTCAGGAGGGCCTCTGAGCAGGCCTTGCTTTCTCGGGACAGTAGGAATGCGAGGGAGCTGCAAGGAACCGGAGAGCTCCAGCGCCTCGTCCCATTCTGGTGAAGACCATTCTCATTTGGTCTGAGTGTGTGGGACCACGCATATTGGCAGCCGTGGGGGCTCCGGTTCATTACCGCTGCATGGTGGTCTCCAGGTGATTGGTGTGGCAGGTGTTGGCTGGGGGCCGTGCTTGACGGAGGCGAGTTGTCTTCCTGGGCTGCCAGGGCCGCTGTGCATCCATGGGCACAACATCTGCTTCCGGAGCTCAGAGCTCCCCCGATAAAATCCCCACAGGTCCTTTCCTCGATGATCCCGAGGTGTGCGGCTGGGGCGCCACACGGTTTGTCTTTCAGGGGTTCTGGAAATCCTTCTAGTGGGCATCTGGGTCCATTCTTGCCTGGTCAGTCTTGAGCGCGCATTGTTTGGGGAATTGTCTGCAATGCGTTGCTGACACGACAGCGGGGACGAGGTGTTCTCCTCAGGATACTTGGGTGTGCCTTGGGGATGTCCCAGCCCATGGCCCTTGGAAGCAAGCCCTGGGGCCCTCGATGAGACTCTGCATGCTCTTGTCTTCTGCTGCACAAACCAGGCTATCAGCCCTGACACATGGGTTGGCTGAGCCCGTCTATGGTGGTCAGCGATGGCACTTCCTAGGCCACCAGATGGTCCACCCTCAGGCCTGAGGCTAACTTTGAAGGCTTCTGAAAAAAAAAGATGAGTTTGGAATGGTAACCAGAGTCCTTATGTCAGGTGGCTGAGTACGTGTTTCCAATCGGCAGGTCAGGCTCAGGGATAAAGGCCTCACTTGGTGGTAGACGGATCGGCATGTTGTAACGCTGTGGGAAAAGAGAACACATGGTGACCCATGGTTTGCCCCTGCACCATAAAAATGATACATGTCATGAAATACAGAAAGCCAACAAAAGGCCCGACCTTATTAACCAAACCCCTCCCCCGGAACGGGAAAGAAGAGTTGGATCTGTTACCTAGAGTTAGGGCATCTGGCTGCAGCGGTCTCGTCCAAGAAAAGGCCTGACCGGATGCTCGTTTTATCCCCTTTAACATGGGGGGGACGCAAAGTCCTGCCCTCACGGCGATGCGTGTCCTCCATTTGGACCATCGCTTCCAATCCTCGTCATGCTCATGAGCGATAGTATCCTTCACTGGAAGAGTCTGGTTTGAGCTCTCCTGAGTGTATTGGCATGTGGATGATGTGTCACAAAGGACAGCGGCCTGTTTCGTCTCTGAGGTTGTAATGTGCTCCAGAGTGCCCGCCAATGACTTCACACAACTTCAACAGCGTGTTCGCCCAAATACCCGGCATAAGGCCAACATCAGTCCCCAAGGGAAACTGCGTTCAAATCCGACTCTGCTCAACTGCACTGGTCAGAAATGAAGTGGACCCCCGCCTCCCCCAGGAGGTCCATGGAAGCCCACTAGTCTGCCAAGGGCACAGCCCTGGGACGCATGCACACTCACCCTCACATAGTACAAGATGTCGTTCTTCCTTCCAGTGTCGCTTCTGCCCCTCCTGGGGTGCGCTGGTAACCTGTGGACAGGCCCTTCCTCTGCTCGGCTTCTTGCCTTCACGAGAAATATCAGCAGGGAAAGGAGAATGGAACTCCATTCCTAGGCTTCCTCCAGGCGACACCGGCTCTGGGCTTGGCCCACCTGGTCTCCTTCCCTCCTCACCACTCATAACTCTACGCCCTCATCTTCCCCACCTTGATTACAGTGGCCAGCCAGGTCTTGCCAGACAGTTTCTTTACACGCATATGTCTGAAAAGGGTCTTGCCATTGGCATGTGCCACGCTCCTTACATTCACTGGTGCAGGACACTTGTCCCAGCCACAAACCAACCCCCACCCCACACCAAATGTCAAGCAGGGACAGCTCCAAGCAGACCCAAGGTGGACCCTGTTAGCGGGGAGCTCCTCGGCCTGCCTCCCAACCCCGCCTGGCTCTGCCGCAGCCGCCCTGCACATGTGGATGCGACAGCACCTCGGGGGTCTGTCTATCAGCCATGGCGATTGGGTCACAAGCCCGTCTTCACCTTCATCTCTCTGCCGTCTCCCTCCCAGCCTGGGTCAACAGCCCCCCGCCTGGGGTGCCACTGGTCCCAACGTGCTCATGGCTCCACATTCCTCCTGCAGCCTTCTGGAGCCCAGGCCACGGGACGAGGGTCATGCCGTGTTTTATGGGCATCTGGGTGCTTGATTGCCCTTTTCCAAGGCCCACATCCCCTAACTTTACCTGGGGGAGGAAGGGGCAGGTGTCAGTGCCATCCTTCTCAATGCCATTGAACCTGCCAGCAAACACGAGGATTGGGAGGCATCCTCATGGAGTACAACATGGGTATGAGGACAGGGGGGACATCCTATTCTGGCTAGTGAGGTGTCAGTACAGTGAGAACCTCTGATCTTGCTCCCATCTCCTGGAGTGACTGGAAGGTGAAGAGTGATTGGTGTGGAAGGTTTAGTACAGGTGGCAACAGCATTAAGATTTCCGGTACAACACAGGCTCGATCTATCTTATGTTACCCCTGGGCCTTGCTCAAGCCCTGAGTGTCCCATGTGTAGCCTGCGGGGATTTCTGCCCAGGTCACGATTGACTACTGAGTCCTGGTTGCAAGATCTAAGGTGAGCAAGCCTGTCTCAAGACTCCTGGCATAAGCTCCTGCTTCAAACCCATGCCAGCCTCCCCACTCACACCCTCGATCCTCCTCCTCGTTCTGGGTAACTCTAGGCCGTCGCTGCTGTCTTTGCTTCTTGCCATTTCTGGGTCTCAAGGGAGGTTGTCGGGCCCAAGCTGGCGATGACTGGCCTCCATCATTCCCACGTTTCCTGGAGGGACAAGTCCCGTCTGCTTTCGGGGATGGGGTTCGGGTCACCTGAGGGAAAAGAAAAAAGAGAGTCCTATTCACACTGACCTAGGTAGTTGCGTCCTCGCCCTGTACCATCTTCCAAGAGCCTTAGTGAGGCTTCATGACAGTGGCTCCAAACACATTTCCGCCCTGTCACTGTCTTTTCCAATTCACCGCCCAATTCACTGCCTCCGTCTCCTGGCCAAGCCACATCCCTCTTGATGAAGGCCGCCCTTTAAGGAGGACTCTTGTGACACTATCATTAAGTCTCTCCAATCCCCTGTGGGACCAAAAGCAGGGACAGACCTCTCCGTTTAGTCCCAGTGGAATGCACCATGGAGCACGCGGGCACAACGTCAGGAAATGTGGGCTCCCTCTCTCATATCTGATGCCCCATTGTTGACAGCAAAGTGAGGGCCATAGTTTAAGTGCCAAATTCATTGGGAAAACACCTTCTCCTCTTCTCGATGGGAAGCTGGTCCCATCTGAACCTTTTCCAGTCCATGTGTTCGTTGGCAGTGGCCTTCCAGTTAACTGCCATCGAAGGTTTGGGAGGCTGAAGATTCTTTTCAATACCTGTGGAAACCAGGTGTACTTCTTCTATTGAAAAAAAAGGCCATTATTATGGGAGAGAGTGTGGGTGTGTGTGTATGAAGAATGATCACCGTGAGCTGGCAGGAGGGAACAAGGGAGATGGAGACCCCAGTTTATCAGAAAACCCAGTTAGGCCTGGATCATCTCCATAGCCTGAGATCAAGACCCGCCCAAGTCTTCCTGAAACAATGAGCTGCTGCCGGCGCCCTGTTCCGGTTCGTGCTTCTCTATGTCTGTCTGCTCGCCCCTGAATCTTTATGGGCCCTCTGTCTGGTCCCTGCTCGTCGCACCACCCCACACCAATGTGACACCTGGAGCCCATTCCCTTGGTATTAGAAAACCTCCGGGTCCTGCATTCACTCATGCCTTGGCTCAGTCTCTGTCCTCAGAACATGTTAGACACAGGCAAGAGTCCTTAACAACCCTGGAGGAAGGGCCAATCCCTCCATCAGTTCCTCACTGTCGCCATTCTCGGTCATGAAGGTAGGACCAGTGGCCCGAAAACTCCCTAAAGTCACTTGGTGGTCCTTCAGACCCATCAGGAGAGGCTAATGAAGTTCCTGGACAACCTCCCGTGCGTAGAATGGGTTGGTCCCGTGGAGAGATGGAGTGTCGAATGGCCACTTCCCCCCCGCTTGCTTCCGGACTTGTATCTGCCACCAAGGTCACTTGACATTTCAGCCACTTCAAATACATCCACCTCCTCCCTCTTACTTCTTGCATGGATTGAGCCACTCAGTCACTTCAACGACTAATTATTCCCCCCCCACCTTCATGAGCGCGATTTCATGACCCGTTGGTGTGCCTGATTGTGTGTTCTCTGTTACTGGAGGTGTGATCCATGCGGATTTGGGTGTCGATTGAAATTTCTGCGAGTGACATTATAATTGGTATATTTTAGCGTGGGATTAGCCTCAGGATCTCATGTTTTCCTGAACCATTGTATTTTACCAACATTTCTGCTGATTTAGACCTAATGGTATTAAAAGGGTCAGGGTTTGAGGTTATATTCAGATGTTATATCCATTTGTCAACTACCTTTCAGTTAAAAACTGAAACCTAAAAACAAAGATCTCCAATCGGCTGATCATTGTGTTGGAGAAGGGATTTGGGCTGTGGCTCCCTTTCTCATATAGACCTTGTCGAGTCCATTCCAGGCCTAAGGTGGCTCCTCTCATCAACGCACCTTTCAGTCTTGAAAGTGGGGAACCACCCCTAAATGCCCTGCTCCTGTCTGAACAAATTTGATCAGTTTCTATGTTCAATGGATATCTCTATGAATGTCCTTTCTTTCCTCATAACCTCAAGCGAGCCAAGATTGTTAGACCTCCGTGCTCTAGACAGGAAGATCAACGCTCCGAAAGGGTGTCCCAGGTATCACATAGAACAGTTCTCCTCACCAGCCCAGAATGTTTGTAGCTGTACCCAATCAGTTGGGATATGCATCCTTCGTGGCTCTACTTCCATCTCCCCCCCTTGTACATGCCCCAATCTACAAAGATTGTGAGGTTTTTGATGAATAACCATTTCTGCCTAGGTGTGGTCCGTGTCCGCCACAAGAGAAATTCTCTGCTGTTTTTATGCTTTTGGAAACATTCCTATTGAACTTCTCTTTCCTACACAAGAGTCTCTTCCTCAATCCAGTGTTTAATGCCTCATTTTAACTTGTCTCCTCAGGAATTCCACCACAAGGATCCTTTATATTCTCCTCTTGATTCAGTGGAATAAATGTTGGTAAAGGCTTGTACCTTTTTCCACATTGTTTGGGCTTGGGCAGTGGTAGAGCATAGGAGGGCCCGGGTTTTAGCCTTTGGTTTGAAATGTCGTTATGGTCTTTTCTTCCGCCCACATAACTGGTAGTGTCTGCTGAAACATTTTGAGTTCGACACGACAATTCATTCCTACTTGTGCCATGATCCTTTGCATTGGAAAGGAGGCTTACTTATCTTTTTGCAGGATAGAAAGTGAAGAATAAAAAAAAAAAAAAAAAAAAAAAAATAATGTGACGAATATGAAATTTAGGAATCGTATGCCTTAGGAAAGGTGGAACCCTAAGTCTACTGTGTTGCTTCTTTACTGACCAATGCCAAGAGCACCGGACTTTTGCAGGCCCTTGGTCGTGACTGGGCGTCACAGCCCGGGCGCCTTGCGAATTCTTGAATGTTCACTTGTCGTCCCCTGGACACTAAGAGACTAAAAGTTTCATCTCTGAAGCCCCCATGTTTTCGGATAATTTATCTGTACACATGGAGTCCAATTTAAAAACAGGTTAGGATGGCTCTGTATGATTCTCCCTTTTTTAACTAGAAAGTTTAATTGACAAATAATATTACATTCATGATTATCCTCAAACTTGGACCCCCCGTTTTTATTAACATTAGGTTTTAAAAAAATTCAGCAGAGAGTTTTGTAAAATACCAATAGTCCAGGAACATGGTCCTGAGGTTAGTCGCTTCCATGCGGGAAATGTACAATTGTTTTCACTTGCAAGAACTTTTCCAATCTCCACCACATCCGCATGGACTCACCTCCATTCAACAGAGACACACCCATCCCACAGGCACAAACACACACAGTCCTACAATCGTTCGCATTAGGACATCATTAGCTGTTGAAGCTGCGATTGGCTCAATCCCGCAAAACTAGAGGATTAGTGATGTTTTTTTTTTCAAGTGGCTGAAATGTGCACAGGCCTTGGGGCAGTATAAAGGTCCGGGATACAAGGGAATTGGCATTCCTGACCATACCCTCTCTTCGTCTCCCACGGGACACCCTTCTACTGCATTGGAGTCTGTCCATGACCTTTCTACATCCTCTCCTGATGGGTGTGAGGACCACAATTGCACTCCAGGGAGTGTAATTTTGAGCACTGGTCAATACCTTCTCTGACTCGAGTCAATGGACAGTAGAGAACGTGAATGGAGGGATTGGCCCTTCCTCCACGGGGTTAGGACTTCTTTCTGGTCTAACAATGTTCGAGAAAGAACTGAGCAAGGCATGGCATAAATGCCCAGGACACCCGGAGGTTCTAACTACCATGAATGGGCCTCAGGTGTCCATTATTGTTGGGGTGGTGACGGAGCATGCCAGAAGGCCCAAATGTCTCAGTGTGCCCGCTGGACTAGAGAAGCCCAGGATCAGGTACATGGTGCTACTCCCGTTTTTTTTCTTTCGCCGGAATACTTGGATCAGGTCATGATCTCAGGGTCTGGAGATGGATCCGGCCCTCCCTGGTTTATCCTATAACTGAGTTTCTGCTTTTCTTCTCCCCTATACTTCTTACAGCTCAGATGATCACTCTGATTACACATCACCCACTCTCCTCTCGTAAATAATTACATTTTTTCAAACAGAATTTCCTAGTTCCCAAAGCTCAAAAATATATATATTGTCTCAATATGTTGGGGCTGTATTGGGACATTGCCAATAACCATGAAATGGAGTGTTCATGTTCAGTGGGCAGCTCCCCATGGAGTTAAGGGAAGTTTTTTCCCACGTGACTTTGACTTAATCATGGTTTGCCCTGGAGGGTCATTCAGATATTAGATAGGGGAAGTCCATTTTCTCGAGCCTGTCATTTGAGGTCCTCATGGTGGATCCCTCTGGACCTCAATTAGACGAGGTGGCTGTCCTGATTTTACTTCCAAAGGGATTTTGGAGAAACTTAATGATAATGTTTTGGGCAATGGTCCTTCACGCAGACTGGAACACCCTCCTTCTTGGTGGCATCCATCAGAGCAGGATGTTGGGCTTGCCAGGAGGGCATAGACAGGAAAGGAGAAAGGAAGTGACTGGGGGAAACGAGTGTTTGTCACCACTGTCCTGTGACAGGCTTAGGCTCGCTAATGCCTCTGGGAACCGTACAGGGAGAAGCCCCTATCTCCTGTTTATAGATCTTTTGTTTCTTTGTCCCTCATGCTACTACCAGAAACCCCTCCCCTAGCAGACTGATTTGTCCCTCCAGGACGTGGGACATATGTGGCCTGTCACGTCAGCGTGGGCGTGACTGACCCTTGAGACCCCAGACAGGGAAGAGCCACAGACAGCGACCTGGCCCTTTAGTTCCAGACCACTAGGAGGGAGGACCCCAGGTGAGTGGGGAGCTGGCATGGGTTTTTAAGCAGGAGCTCTGCCAGGAGTCTGAACAGCTAGGCTCACAGAAGTCTTGACCAACCGGTTGTCCATCCTACATGGTCTGGAATCGCAGAAGCAATCTACACATTGGGACACTCATAGGTTCCTGAGCATCATCCCCAGAGCATCACAAATCAATCCAGTGCTTGTTTTTGTCCAAATCTTTAATGATGTTTTCTACCTGTCTTTCAACTGACATCTTCAACCCTCTCCTTCCCCAGCCAGCTCCATGGCGTGGGAGGATGCATTCCTGATTTCACTAGCTGTGCACCGTCACTAGCCAGATAGGATGTCCCTGTCTCACCCATTGCCACTCCTGGATGCCTCCCATTCATGTTCTTGCAGGTTCACTGGCAGTTTGAGTGGATGCACTGACCACTCCCCTTTCTTCAAAGGTAACGTGCAGGGACTGTGGGGTCTTTGGACACAAGCTCATTCAGATCAGATGCCACAGAACACAGTGGGGGGTGTGATACTCCTCCTGTGGTTTCCTTTCCAAAGGCTGAGGGTTGAATGTGGCGGCCGGGGAGTCAGTGGACGCAGCGGCAACCAGCTTGGGCTGTTGGACCAGGCTGATGAGAGAGAAGGCTAGAGAGAACTAAGGTGAGGAATGGGCTGTGACCGAACGCCAGTGCGGATTGACAGACCCCATTCCGTGTGCATGCACATGTGCAGGGAGACTGTGGGCATAGCCATGCTGGGCGAGCATGCAGAGTCTCCCATGCTTCAGAGGGTCCACATTTGGGTGATGGAGCTTGGTCCCTGCCTATTTGGTGTGAGGTTTTGTGGCTGGACCACGTGTCGCCTGCACCATTGAATGTATGGGGGCTTGCACTGCCAAGGCAGACCCTTCCTGACTCTGCATGCAAGAAACTGCCTGGACGACCTGTCAGCTCCCGGTATTTAGGGATGAGGGTCAGAGGTGTGGTGTAGAGTGGCTGCGGAAGGAAAGGACCATGTTGGCCGGACCTGGGAGCCATTGTCCGTTGGAAGCCAGGAAGGAGTTCCTTGCCTCCTTTCATGCTTTGATTTTCTCGTGCAGTGCAAGAAGCCGAGCCATATGGAAGGCCTGCTCCACAGGTTCCCCGAGACCCCGGGATAGGCCAAAGCACCTGGAAGGAAGACACAGAATCTTGGTGACGATTGAGGTGAGTGTGCACTGCTTCCCGGGCTGTGCCCTTGTACTCGCTGGGCTCCAAGGGGCCTCCTGGGGGAGTGGGCTCCCCTTCTCCGCTGACCAGTTGCAGTTGAGTAGTGTGGTCTTTGGCACCCTTTTTTTCTCCTTGGTTCCTATGATTCTTGTATGTGTGTGCACAGTGGCTGTTTGACGATTTGAAGGTCATTGCGGGCCACTCCTGGAGCACATACCATTTTCAGAGAAAACAGGCTCTGTACCTCATGACAGGTTACCCCCAGCCCATCTTCACCAAAGCTCCCAATATGACTCTCAGAGCATGACTCCCTCGCCTCCGAACAGATTTGATGGACGAGGCCGGTCCACGGAGTAAGCATAGATGTTCGCCGTACCGTCTGATGTCAATGGGCACACTCCTGTCCATCATTTGTTCTGGACCACCCTGGAGCCGGATTCCCCACTCTAGTGAACATTGCCATTTCTGATCTTCCCTGGTCTAGGGGGTTCGGATGTCTTGGGATTTGTTGATCCGCTTTCTTGCACAAATGTTCATTTTGCTTCTGGTTGCCGGGCCAAACTCCATGTGTCCTGTGTCTTTGCTGGTCCCACAGCGTCCACACATCCTGCCCGTCTACACCACCCAGGGGCCTTCTATCCCTGATCCTGCCCTGCTGATGCAGCCCGTACTGAGACCACCTGACATGGACCCGGTCCCATTCCACATCTCATTCAGACCCCTCAAGTTAGCCCTCCGCCCAACTGTGGACCTCCTGGTGCCTAGGAAATGCCGATCGCTGACACCCCTCCCGCTCACCAACCCTTCAGTGCTGATATCCTGGTTGTGCGCAAGCAAGATGCCTGCAGATTCCTCCCCTCGAGGGTTCCCAGGTATCTCCCAGGGCCCTGGGCTTGGGAACCTCCAGCACCACCCAAGTATCCTGAGGAGAACACCCGTCCCGCTGTCAGCAACGCATTGCATACAATTCCCAAATGCCCTCCAGACTCCATGCAAGAATTTACCCAGATGCCCCTAGGACAGGTCCACAGAACCACTGAAAGAAACCGTGATGGATGTCCCAGCCCAGCACACCTCCGGGATCATTCATAAAGTCACCTCTGTGGATTCATGGAGTCTGTGTTCCTCCAGGAATCAGACAGTGCCGTGATTCACATCTGGGCCCCCATAACAGGGAATAACACCTGCCCTCCGTCCAAGCAAGGGCCCCCAGCCCACACCTGCCACACCTCACCTGAACACTGCAGCTGTGCACGAGCCCCCACGGCCGCCCTCTGCCCGGGCCCCCACTCCCATGCCCCCTGAAAATTCTCACCAGATTGAACAGAAGCTGCTGGAGCTCCCGTTCCTCGCAGCTCCCTCATCCTTCTCCCGAAAGCCAGTCCTGCTCAGGGCCCTCCTGCCCACCACATGTCCAGACAGAGCCTGTGTCCTGTGGCCCCTGTGTCTCCATGTTTACCGACAGTTGTCCTCAATCTTCAGAAACACTGGACGAATGAGCCAGTGCCTGGCCTCAGACATTGTCCCACCCACGTGCACCCTGACGGCCTGACCAGAACCTCAGGAGTGGCCCCTCCTGGACTCATGTGGGTAATCCTCACTTCTCTGGCTGCTTTGCAGGGATTCCTGGGTCCACAGCCTGCTGCTCTCTGCTGCTGGGCGCTGTGGCACAGACACGGAAAACAACCCCAAAGACACACCTTGCAATTTCCTTAATGAGACTCCATGTGCTTTGCAAAGCTACTCTTCCCTCTAGGAATGTCATTTTTCACTTCTGCAATATATTCCCTAGAAAGGAGGACTTCCGACTGACGACTTGTCACTCAATGGAAATAGAAACTTAGACTTTAAGCTCTCATTGGAGTACACAGGTCTCATTTGGGTTTTTTCACGTTTCGAACAGGCCCCTTGGGCTGCAATGGACATTGTCTTTTCTCCTGAGATGAGTTGTTTTGTATCAATGGTAGTAAATGGAGAACATTAACAAGGCAGGAAACAATTTTTTTGTCTGCTTTTTATTAAAAAAAGACCATGATTCTTTGGGAGGTGATACAAGATTGCTTTCCAGTCAGATCATAATTTCCACAATTTCTGTAATAACTATAAATTTGAAAGTTTCTCACTCTCCCACCCATTCATTCACTTGGCACCTGAGTGTGAAATGTCACTTCCAAAAAATGGGGGAAAATATGCTGATTACTGGGTTTTCATCACATAGTACTCCTTTCCTGAGGAAAAATTTTCTGGTTGCTAAATTGAGAATATTGATACAAGAATGCTTAACAATATCTCATCAGTAAAAGCCTTTTTCTAACCAACTCAATGGCTGTCTCAGAAGAAAATTACATAGAAATAGGATCCAATTCTCAGAGGTAAAAAGGCAATGGCTTATCTTATCCTTTTCCACTTCTCCTAATTTTACATTTAGAATTAGAGCAAATCTTTCAGAGGTAGCAGAAGGTCTGGCACAGGCTCTGGCTTCATGATTTGAAAATACAATTTCAACTCATCACATTCTTCAGAAGAACTCATTATACTTAAAGGAAGCACACAAAGAGGGTCTCTTCACCTCTGCATGCAGAGGTTGACCAGAAGGACATACATTGGTTACCAACAGAGAAGGATGGGCCTGGAGGTGTCTGAATTGCCTCAGGTAACGCAGGGCCCGGAGATGCACATCTGTGCCTGGCATGTGCTGTCTTAGCAATTGCAGAAGTTTCATAAGGGACGGAAATTCTGGGAACTGACAAAAGTCGTCCCCATAATAATCCAGCCATATTTCCAGCATGCAGGAGATGGCCATGGGGAGGACAGGTGGGCACAGGCATCAGAAGACAGGGCTCTGTCACATGCAGGTGTCCCAGGGAAGCCTGCAGGACCGGGCCCCGCCTCCACTGCGGTGTGTCAGAAGCCAGTTCTTGCTCCTCGTGCCCCTGCCACCTGGCGGTCCTGCCTGCCACAGGCCTGCTCCCCGAGGAGGGGCTGGCAACACAGCCTCTGTGCGGGGAGCCCAGGCCCAGCGGGGTGACCATCAGCATCTCTCCTGGAGAAGCAGGGCTCCCTCCTCAGCCTGGTCCCTGCCCACCTGCCCCTTGAGTCCACCGGCAGGCGTCCGGGGGACGGGGGGCATCTGGCCTGTCATTGCCCTCACTGCACACACTGTCGCTCTGGAAGCTCCAAGGCAGGAGGGATCGGGCTCTGTGTCCTGCCAGGCCTTGCCAGGAGCCGCCCCGTGGACCCTCCACCTTCCCTCCTGTGGCTTGGGCTGCCTCCCTCATGAGGGGCCCCCGGGGGTGTCCCTCTACTGACTCTAATATCCCATGTCCCACGGGGCGGGGGCCACCTGGGCCGGGAGCCATCACCGGCCGTCCTGAGCCCCTGCTGTGCCCCCGGTGCAGGTGCCGACCAGATTGGGAAGTGCGATGCTACCCACCCCTTCTGCTCTTTGTCCCAGGTGTGGGGCAGATGAGAGGGTTGGGGGTGCATGGAGAAGGTCTCCTTAGGGGTCCCAGTGCCTCCCACCAAGCCTGCACCCCATCTACCGCTCTCCTTCGCTCTTTTCCAGAAGGGGCCTTAGACCTTATTACCCTGTCACAGGAATTGCAGATGTGTGGGGTGACGGTGCAGCCCCCCCCACCCCCACAGCACCCTCGCTGCCCTCCTGGAGAGGGAATGGCCCTCCTGCCAGGAGCCGGAGTCACTCAACAGTTTCCATCATTGCAGGACCACGTCATTGTTACCCCCACGCATCTATGATGCACCCATACCTATAGGAGGGCGGGGGCATCCCATGAATCGTCCTGTGGACGTGACCCTCTCATCATGGGGGCTGTGTCACCCTCTGACCCCGACTAGGCCAGAGCCCTGGGGGCCGTCAGCTTTGTGCGTGGGGCCACGGGCAGCTCCCAGAGAAGCGGCCCGCACCTGCTGGGGCCTCCTGAAGGCTTGAGCATGAAAGGGCTCCGGCCAGGCCCATGGCCCATATCCAAGTGGGCCCGGGGCGCCCCCGGGGTCACCGGGTCTGGTTGCCCCCAGGACACAGACCCCCGATGGACTCTGAAACCTCCCTTTCAATGGGGAAACAGGCCGCTCAGGACTCTGGTGACGGGGGGGAGGAGGCAAAGGCCTGGTCACGGGGAGGAGGATGGCTGCTGAGCACAGGCACAGCCCCTCTGGCTGACCCGCCACAGGCAGGCCCCAGGGCTGCCTCTCAGGACCCCCCTAGGCCCTGGGGGACCCTGCTCCAGGCGGGGGAGCAGCCCGAGGCCGGGAAGCTCACACCATCCCCAGCCTCCCCAGCAGCAGGTGGCACAGCCCTGGGCTGCGGAGGGGCAGGTGCTACTCGGTGAACAGCAGGTCCAGCACCTCGTCCGTGGTGGCGAATTCATGGTAATCTTCCAAAAAGCTAAAGATGTAGATGACATCCCTGCACTGCAAGGCGAGCAGCAGTTGTCGGACTTTGTACTCCAGCAGCTCCGTCTGGCTGAGCTTCTTCGGGAAGATCCGATGCCCCCTCCAGGCCGAGGCCCCTGAACCCTGAGGTGGGACAGAGGGGACGTGCAGCCTGCAGGGAGCCGCCGGGAGGCCTGGGATCCCGCCCCGGTAGGCCCTGCGCTGGGGCCCCCGTGGGCTTGAGGAGCTGGGGCTCCCTCTCCCACTCAAGCTCCCTGCCTGTCTCTTACACAAACAGGACCAACTATGCAATAAAGAAACAATCTCAGAGGATAAATGTTCAAAATATTTGGATCAATACAAGGACCTCAAGAGACACAGAGAGAGAGACCGAGAGAGGCAACCACACAGAGGGAGAAGCAGCACCTTGCAGTGAGCCCAGGCGGGGCTCGATCCTGGGCCTCGGAGATCAGGCCTGGGGGAAGGCAGGCGCTAACCCCCGGGCGACCAGGCCTCCCCTGAGGGCTCTATTCTGATGTTCCCACACATCTGTGCACAGGGACTCTGCATCTGGCCCAGGCTGGGGCAGGGACCATGGGGGCAGGTGTGGGGAGGGGGGATCAGACTCCTGTGGGAGCAGGAGTGTCGGGGGCCCCAGGGGGTAGCAGGCTGGCTTCTGGGACCCGGTGCCCTTCCTGCCGCATCGGGGCCCGGGTGTCAAGGGTCCCAGCCCCTGCACTCACCTTGAGCACGCGCTGGCCTCCATTAGCTGTGCAGGGCACCTCCCTGCTCCTGGAGGCGGTGGAGCAGATGACCCCTTCCTCCCGCTCGCGCCCCACGTCCCGGGTGGAGCTCTGTGGAGACAGTGCCCGGCAGCCAGGCAGGAGGCCTCAGCGCCCGGTCTGGCCCCCTCGGCTGGGCCGCATCCCCAGCTGCCTCCAACCAGACACACCACAGCGCAGGTGGCAACCACCGTCCCCGGGGACAGCAAAGGGATGCGGCTGCAGGGCCTCGGAGTGACTCTGGGGCGGGTAGAGGACCTCAGGAACCCTGTTTCCCCCCCTGCCCACCGTGACATCAGGGTGACCCTGAAGGGATCCCCGGGGAACCTGCCGCCCTGCAGCATCCCCCAGCCTGCATGGGACCTGCCCACACATCCCTGGTTCCCTGAAACTGAGGAGGAAGGAATGGGGCTCGCAGGATGGTGGCACAGGGGGCCTGGCCTGGCCTGCACTGTGTTACCTGACGGCGCCTCCTGATCACTGCCCTGATGCCTTGGTATCTATGTTGGAACCAATGCCTACAGCAATGGTCAAGCCGCACCCCTGGGGTTCCTGGGAGCCAGAGCCCCCAGAGGTGGGCTGGCAGCAAGAGAACATCCTCCAGTAGCAGATGTCTCCAGCCAAGTGAGCCTGAGCTGGGGCTGCACTGGATGCGGGTGCCTGGTTATGGGGGTTCCGAGTTCTGTCGGGCTCTGTGACACGGAAGTGACCTCACTGCCTGGGACCACCTCCCTGACCCACTCCTGGAGGAAGCTGCAGGGGCAGCGATCATGCTGCCAATGCTTCCCCCTTCCCCGCAGGCAATGGCCTTTGTACACAGGGACACAACCGCACCCCTATCGACAGGCCCCAGGGAAGGACTCTGTGCCCCCAGGGCCCCAGCCTGGACACACACCTGGGTTCAGACACGAATCTCCAGTCTTCCCCGGTTTGACCCCAGAGAAGCCGTTGTGCCTGTCGGGGATGGTCTGCGTCTTGCCTGTGGGACAGGGAATATCCTAGCAGGTGCTTCCCCCAGATGTCCCCAGGCCACTCTGGCCTCATATCTATGAACTTGGAGTTGGGTGTCACCTGCAGGACATACCTCCACCCACACGTTCTTCCTTGGTGTGTACATGCGTCCAGGTCCACGAGGTCTTCTGTGCACACACGTGGGCACCGGTACCCTCATTCTGGAGGCCCAGAAGATGACAGTCCCCCCGGGCAGGGATGGACAACAGCTTCCCAGGATCCTAGGCTCCTGAATCCAAGGCAAACCCTGCAGAAGGTGTCGTCTGGTCTCCTGTTGTGATTCTGAGTCTGGGGTTGTGGATTTGCTCCCGAATGGGACCCTCTGTGCCCCGTGACCCTGGGTCAGGTGTTCAAAACTGCAGCTATTTCAGAAAACCGATCTTTTCCTCACCCTTCGATTCATGAGTTACACATCCAAGAAGACTGACACCACACACATTTTTCCAAATTAAATGATATTTATGTTGACACGCATGTTCACTATCTCATGTGCTATTTAGATGAGTCCAGAAGGGGGTGGTTGTCCTTTCTTCTGGAATGCTTGCTTTCACAGAACTGAAGCTCCAGTGCAGCTCGTGTGTGCTGACTGTCACAGTGATGGGGAAGGCTATGGGCCATGGGGCAAGCGCTCAGGAGGACAAAGGATCAGGCTCTGGGCCAGGCCATGTGCAGACATATTCATGACCAGGTTAATGGAGGACATTGTGGTGTTTGTCCAAATGGGGGCTCCTGTGTTTCCTTTTTCTCTTCTCTTGGACATGGAGCTATTCACCAGGAAGCAGCAGCCTTGCAAGCAGGACTTTCTAGGAGAGAGAGGAGTCAACATGCCTGTGCCAATGTCATTTTTGCTGGATTTATTCACAGGCTAAGTCATTTGAAAACACAAGACAGTTACGTTTAAAAACTACCATGTACTGGGCCAAGACAGTCCTGCCTTAGTAGTTTCTGTGAAATCAGGTGCAGAGCGGCAGGAAAGTCATCTCATCTCCTATTATGTGAAAGTGAATTTATGAATTGTGAGGAATGAGAAATTTCTAGGTGTAGGATGGAGAGATGATGGAGGAGAGATGGATGACAGGGAGGCTCGTCAGCGATAGATGGACACACAGTCGATGGAGAAATAGATACGGAGTAACATTGCTCTTGAGAGCTATTCCTCAGCCCTCCTTCCCTGCTTGGAAGGTCCTGGCCGGGGGTGAAGCAGGAGGACCCCTTACTCGCAGGGCAATATTATCAGAAACTTCCTGGCACTTACAGGGTCACAACCTGATCTACTCTTTTCTAAACCAATATTTACCTCCCAGTAGGGCCTCCAGGCTTCCAATGAAAGCCATGGTTTCCCCAGGTGCAGGGGCTGCAAGGGGATGAGCAAGGACTGCGGAGCACTGGAAGCACAGCACAGGAAGGATTTTTCACCTTTCCTCAGCAGGCAGTGTCCAGCTGTGGCAACACTAGAGTTGTAAGGTGGGAACCACGTCCCCAGACCTTCTGTCAATACTCATCGTGCCTCTGCAGCTCTAGCAAATGCACACGCTGCAGCCCAAAGTGTGGAGCTGCACACCTGCCAGCCTGAGCAGCTGCACAAAGTGGGGTCCTCCTGGAAGCCTAGGAACAACTTAGGCTGGCCAGCGTCGCCCTCTGCTGGTCTGAGCTCACGGTGCAAGGATCCTTCCTGTGACCTCCCCTATGGAATGGGAATAGGTGGGTGGACTTGCTCAGGTGTGGGTAGCACAGGTGGGAGAAGGTCATGCAGGAGATGCTGGCCACAGCGTGCAGGGAGCTGAATGGATGATTCTGTGGGTGTTCATAGTGTGAGTGTGATAGTGTGTGTGTGTGTGTGTGTGTGTGTGTGAATGCAGATGTTAATCCAGCGGGGGTTTGGATACCAAAATTTTCACAGATTGACTTGCATATGTGGATTTTTCTGTGGCTTTTTCCATCATCATTCATGTGTCCTGCCCTATTGATATTTCACTTAAGATTCTTGTCAGTTTAGATAAAATAAACAATAAAAGACACTTCATTGGATGTAGTCATTCAAAATCTAACTCCACTTTGTGAATTTAAACCCTTTAATTCCAAAAATACTTGTCAGTCTTCATTCATCTAGAATTCCTGGATCCAGGGCTGTAGAGGATGGTTGGTTTTCCAAAGCGGCTCCGGCCAGAATGACTGACACAGGATTTCAGGGCACAGAGGGAACTATTTAGGAGGAGATCCACAGCCCGGGCTGAGTCACAACTCGACTTAGACATGATTGTTGTCGGAGAGAGAAAATTTCAGGAAGAGTGACAGGTCACTCATCACTAGAATTTTCAGGGCAGTTGGGGCTTTGGAGGACAGGGGTGTGGGATGGGCAAGGTCTGCTCTTCCTCCAGGTAGACCCTCTTTCCTGAAACAAACCCCCAACACATGCAGATATTCAAAGAATACACACATCCATACATAAAGGAATGATTATAAATGCTGTCTTAGAAAGTCAAATGGTTTTCCACATGTATTCATACCTCAATAGATCTGGTTCCAATGTATTTTAACTTTTTGAAGCAAATGACACATATTTATTTTATGTTATAAAAGAGAAGAGGATACTTTCTCTACATGTGTGTGGATTCCTCAGGATAGGAAAACCACCAGCTATGCCTGAGCATCCTCTATTAAATAAGCAAAGGTAGAGTCATCAGATCCTGCTACATCAGTTAAACAACATTTGAGCAAGAAGCGTATTCTATATCCGATTTGAAAATTCCCAAATAGGACTCGGTGCATTTGACAGAAATTAGGAGGACAGTGGGCATTCCGGCTTCCCATAAATGCATCCGTATCTACTGTTGAATTTGAACTAAGGTATTGTCATCCTCTAACCCTGTTCCTATGCACATCATAAACTCAAAATTGATTCATCACAATACTTGTATTTTCATATTAACTTACTGAATATATTAGGCATTGTGTATGTACCAACTCCCCGAGGAACCTGAGATAATTGATTATTGTTATCGCAAGAATAAATATATTTAAAAATTCAGTGAGGTCAACTGTGCAAAACACTGGCAAAATTACAATTGCAAAGAAATAAGATAGTGAAGGGGCAAGATTGCCAAAAACTAGGGACCTCCGCTCAGCTGGATCCTTGATGGTAGGTAGATGCTATCCGATCGTTGTGAACAGCTAGGAATCCCACCTGATATTTAATAAAAGAATTGCTGGAACTCTTCAGTAGAAAGCGACCACCCTCTGCAAGGTGGGAGATTCGAGACGTGAATCCAAATTGATATATCAGGTGAATGGCAGGGCGGGCAGTTTACGCACCCCAGAATCGGGAAAGGGAAGGGCCACAGATCCCACATTGCAATCTGCTTTGGATATCTGATCCGGTGAGACACAACCTTGCCTGAAATGAGCTCAGGTGGTGAAATGGGCAGACACTACTCTCGACACAGTGTCTAAGAATTCTCAGAGCCCAGAAAGAATGGGGGTGCCCATGGGGGTGGAGTTCCCAAGCCTTGGGGTGTGGACACTGGTCATGGCCAACAAGAGTGCGAGGGGCCTCTCAGCTCAGTTGGCCCTAAAACTGGAACCACTTTGCCTAATCGGCTGACCACTCTCCACATGGGAATCCTGCAAAGGACAGGGAAGTGGGGACACTGCCCCTTCCCCTGGGAGAGGCAGAGAGTGTAGGTGCACCACCGGGGGACAGGTCTCAGTGCAGACCCTGGAAGGAACAGTAACAGGGCAACCCTCTCTCTTCTCCTGGCAGACTGGTCTGGGCGCCCACCACAGGCATCTGCAGCATCTGGCACACCCCAGTGACTCCTGCTTGGCCCTGAGTGCTTACTGAAGAGCGGGACCCTGATCTTTCTGCTCTCAGGCTGGAGATCAGATTCCAGCCATTTCGTGTTGGTCTCCTAAAGAGGCACAGGGGCTTTCAGGGAACAAAGCCACACAGGAAAACCAGAAAGAGCTCACAGTGAGCCCAGCCCCGAGGCAACGGGACGTGTAAACCGGACCAGGAACAGACCCTGAGCATCAGTGCAGCAGGCCCCTCCCCGGGAGATCAACTCCCAAGATGCCATGAACACCATGTGTATGGACATCAAAGGGCTGCATATTCCAGGTGTGGGACAACACAGTATAGAGAATTTGACTGTTCATCTAATGATTCCTATATCTGCAGTTTAAAATTCCATGATGCTTTTTTGTCTTTTTCCCCTTTTCCACTGGTTTCATGTTTTCTCAACTCTTTGATTTTAAAACATTTGGTAACTTCAATTTTTTACACTCATATTTTATAGATACATTCTTTATGTTTGGCTTCTTGTCACTGGAATGAATTTTATTGTTCTCCATATATAAGTTTTGCTTCTTGACAATTTGAGATTTAGTGTCTCAGGCTCATGGTATATCCATAACCTATGCCAGCTTGTCCAGATAACTCTGTCTTCCTCCATATCTGGATGAGAGTGGATTTTCCATTGGGAAGATAGATTTGGTCTGCTTTGCTTTGGTTTGGTGTTTTGATGGCAGGGAAGCAAAAGACACGTGAAGTGACTAGAGGGGAGAGCACAGGCCTGCTCAGACCTTCTTCCGCTAGCCTTTCTCCCTGGTCTCCTTGGGCACATGGACTAAATCCCCTCCAAGGACATGAAGTGCCAGTTCTGCTGGAGAGCCCAGCCTGAAGGCCCTTTGCTCAAGCCTGCCTGCCTCCTCACCCCTGTGCCCTATATACCTGCAGGACCAAGAATCCTTAGGCTACTTCACTAGCTCCACTCCTGATATCACCTGTGAGGATAGGCCTTCCTACCCTTGGACCTCTGGGATCCTCATATTTCTGTTGTGGCATGCATCCCTTGAGTGCCCAGGAAGCTGCATTTTCCTCAGAAGCCATGAGGTAGCAATAGGGCAGCTTTCATGGAATGAGACAGGGGCCTGAGGCTCCACGGATCAGACTCTGACCCGGGTCACATAATGATTGCATGAATGGGAGTTACTTAGGGCTTGAGGGTGGGAGAAGGATCCCACACCGTGGCTTCTCTACTGCCCTCTGACTTTTAAGAGCCTAGTGTGCACATCGAGGAGCTCCTCTACCCTCCATATGCACAGAGAGAGGGAACACCCTTGAACAGGAGCTCTGGAGTGAGGAAAGAGCAGTCAGTTGTTTTTCCTAAAAAACAAATCCTCACGACACAACTATGGATGTGCTTTGGTTTGGTTTCGTTTGGGTTGGTTTGGTTTTGCTGAGTTTCATTTGGTTTGGTATCACATGGTGTTGTATTGTTTTGTTTCCTTTAGCCCCCTTCAGAGATATGCCTGAGAATGAGGGACAGAGAGAGAAAGAGAGACAGTCAGAGGGAACTACCCAGTCCTGGGTCTCGTGCTATTTGGACCATTACATGCCCACTAGTCAAACATTGCCTTCTTAGGAAATCATCTGGAGGGAAATAAATCTCCATGGTCAGGCCTCTGAAAGGAAGCATCATGATCCAACATGGAAGTGGGTTTCAGGATATATAAAGAATGAAACTGTCAACTCATCCCATTACAGACCACATGTGACCGAGGCACCATGTGGAGCACATGGTACCCACACTGGATGCTCAGGGATCCACGTTGCCTGGGTAGTACTTCACGCAGAACACTGGGTGTGCAGGAGACCCTCAATGTCTACGTGTCCCCTGAACCTATCAAGCTGCTGTCTCCTCTCAAGTAATTATGGCTGGAGGAATTAATATAACTATGGAGAGGTTCAGAAATGCTGAGCAATAAAAACCCCACAAAACAAGATCAAAAGAATAACATGCACACTATTCATTTGTGCTAATATTTTATTAACAGAAAAACACTACACACAATTCTAAATAACACTAAAGAATAAATGAACAGCCTGGGTTAAATATCGACAATCACAGTTTCGGCAAAGCTACCACCACTGAGTCAAGAAAAACTCATCTCAGGAGAAAACACAGTGTCCATTTGCAGGGCCCACAGCAGCTGTTCAAAGCTGATAACCCAAACGCAGACTTGTGTACGCCAATGAGAGCTTAAAGTCTGAGTTCTATTTCCATTGGAGTGACAAGTGCTCATTCGAAATTCCCTCCATTTCTTGGAGAATCTATTTGCAGAAGAGAAAATTGACATCCCAGAGGGAAGAGTGGCCTTTGCCATAGTGCATGGATTTCCGTAAGGAAAATGCAAGGTGTGTTTTGGGGTTTGGTGTCTGTGCACGGCCCCAGGAGCATGAGAGGCAGCAGGCTGTGGACCCAGGATTCCCATGCAAAGGAGCTGAGCAAGTGCTGATTCCCCATATGAGTCCAGGAGGGGCCACGTCCTCAGGTCCGCAGTCACCCCCTCAGGGTGCTTGGGGTGGAGGATAATGTCCGAGGCCAGGAGCTGGCTCATTCGCTCTCACTGTCTTCTGAGGATGAGGACACCTGTAGGTCACCGTGGAGGACACTCCAGGGGCCACAGACACAGGCTCCGTCTGACATGTGGGGGGCAGGAGGGCCCTGAGCAGGGCCTGGCTTCTCGGGAGTAAGGAATGAGGGAGCTGCAAGGAACCGGGAGCTCCAGCAGCTTCTGTCCAATCTGGTGAAGACCATTCTCAGGGGCTGAGTGGGGGACCACGCAGAGGGCAGCCGTGGGGGCTCGGTGCACAGCTGCAGTGTCTCCAGGTGAGGTGTGGCAGGTGTGGGCTGGGGGCCCTTGCTTGGACGGAGGGCAGGTGTCTTCCTGGGCTGCCAGGGCCCGGCTGTGCATCCATGGGCACATCTGCTTCCTGGAGGACACAGACTCCCCGAAATCCCCACAGGGGCTTCCTCGATGATCCCGGAGGTGTGCTGGCTGGGGCTCCATCACGGTTTCTTTCAGGGGTTCTGGGAAATCTCTAGGGGCATCTGGGTACATTTCTTGCCTGGAGTCTGGAGGGGCATTTGGGAATTGTCTGCCAATGCGTTGCTGACAGCGGGACGGGTGTTCTCCTCAGGATACTTGGGTGGTGCCTGGGTATGTCCCAGCCCATGGCCCTTGGAGCCAGCCTGGGGACCCTCGAGGGAGACTCTGCAGGGCCTCTTGGCTCTCTGCTGCACAACCAGGCTATCAGCCCTGACACAGGGTTGGCGAGCCGGCTGAGGGGTGTCAGCGATTGGCACTTCCTAGGCACCAGGAGGTCCACCAGCTCGGCTGAGGCTAACTTGAAGGCTTCTGAGATGAGATGTGGAATGGGACCAGAGTCTTATGTCAGGGGGCTGAGTACGTGGTTCCATCGGCAGGGCAGGCTCAGGGATAGAAGGCCTCCTGGTGGTGTAGACGGGTATCGGCATGTGTGGACGCTGTGGGAAAAGAGAACACATGGGACTCCATGGGTTTGGCCCCGGCACCAAGACAAAATGAACATTCAGGAAAGAAAGAAACCAACAAAAGGCCACGACCTTAGTAACCACCCCCTCCCCCGGAACAGGGAAAGAAAGAGTTGGGATCTGTTGACCTAGGAGTAGGGAATCTGGCTGCAGGGCTCGTCCAAACAAAGGCCTGACAGGATGCTGTTGATACCCTTGAGACATGGGGGGGACACGCAAAGTCCTGCCTCACTGCGATGCTTCCTCCATTGGACCAGCGCTTCCATCCTCTCTGCTCATGAGGCGATAGGAGTCCTGCAGCTGGAGAGTCATGGTGGGAGCTCCTGAGTGGGGATGGGCAGTGTGGGATGATGTGTCACAAAGGACAGCGGCCTGTTCTTCTCTGAGGTTGGTATGTGCTCCAGGAGTGCCCGCCAATGACCTTCACACGTCAAACAGCCAGTGTTCGCCCAAATACCAGGCATAAGGCAACATCATGGGCACCAAGGGAAAACTGCGTTCAAATCCACGCTGCTCAACTGCCACTGGTCAGAAAGGAAGTGGAGCCCCGCCTCCCCCAGGAGGTCCATGGAGCCCAGCTAGTCTCCAAGGGCACAGCCTGGGACGCAGTGCACACTCACCCTCACATAGTCACAAGATTCCGTGTCTTCCTTCCAGGTGCGCTTCTGCCCCTCCTGGGGTCGCCTGGGGAACCTGTGGAGCAGGCCCTTCCTCTGCTCGGCTTCTTGCCTGCACGAGAAATATCAGCAGGGAAAGGAGAAGGAACTCCATTCCCTGGCTTCCAGGCGGACACCTGCTCTGGGCTTGGGCCAACCTGGTCCTTTCCCTCCTCAGCCACTCTACGCCCACCTCTGCCCCACCTTGATTACAGTGGCCCACCAGGTCGTCCAGACAGTTTCTTACACGCAGAGTCTGAAAGGGTCTGCCTTGGCATGTGCCAAGCTCCATTACATTCACTGGTGCAGGGACACTTGTCCAGCCACAAACCCCACACCAAATCAGCAGGGACAGCTCCATCACCCAAATGTGGACCCTGTTAGTCTGGGAGCTCCTCTGCCTGCCTCACCCAGCCTGGCTCTGCCCGCAGCCGCCCTGCACACTGTGGATGCACACGAACTCGGGGTCTGTCATATCAGCCATGGCGATTGGGTCACAAGCCCCGTTCTTCACCTTCATCTCTCTGCCTTCTCCCTCTCAGCCTGGTCCAACAGCCCCGCCTGGTGCCACTGGTCCCACTGACTCCATGGCTCCACATTCTCCTTCAGCCTTCTGGAGCCCAAGGCCACGGGAACGAGGGTCATGCCCCAGTGTTTTATGGGGCATCTGGTGCTTGATGCCTTGTGTCCAAAGGCCCCACAGTCCCTGCACTTTACCTGGGGGAGGAAGGGGCAGGGGTCAGTGCATCTTCTCAAATGCCAGTGAACCTGCCAAGCACACGAATTGGAGGCCATCCTCATGGAGTAGCACATGGGATGAGGACAGGGGACATCCTATCTGGCTAGTGAGGTGTCAGTACAGTGAAGACCTCTGGATGCTTGCTCCCCATCTCATGGAAGGGAGGGAAGGTGAAGAGGGATTGGTGGTGTAAGGTTGAAGACAGGTGGAAACATCATTAAGATTCGGGACAAACACAAGGCTCGATCTGATCTTATGTTACCCTGGGGCCGATGCTCAGAGCCTCTGAGTGTCCCAGTGTGTAGCCTGGGGGATTTCCTGCCCATGTCACGATGGACTACTGAGTCCGGGCCACGATCTTATGGGAGCCAAGCCTGTCTCAAGACTCCTGGCAGAGCTCCTGCTTCAAAACCCATGCCAGCCTCCCCACTCACCCTGCGATCCTCCTCCTCTGGTCTGGGTACTCTGAGGGCCAGTCCTGCTGTCTTTGGCTTCTTGCCTTTCTGGGGTCTCAAGGGAGTGTCGGGCCCAAGCTGGTCATGACTGGCCTCCATCAGTCCCACGTTCTGGAGGGACAAGTCAGTCTGCTTCGGGGATGGGGTTCGGGTAGCCTGAGGGAAAAGAAAAAAGAGAGTCCTATTCACCTGACCTAGGCGTCCTCCCTGTACCATCTTACCAAGAGGCCTTAGTGAGCTTCAGGACAGTGGTGCCAAACACATTTCCCCCTGTCACTTCTCTTTCCTCCTTCCTGCCTACGCTCTCCTGGCCAAGCCACATCCCCGCTCTGAGGAAGGCCGCCCTTAAGGAAGGACTCTTGTTGACACTATCATTAAGTCTCTCCAAATCCCCTGTGGGACCAAAAGCAGGGACAGGACCTCTCCCGATTTAGGTCCAGTGGAATGCACCATGGAGCACGCAGGGGCAAAAGCGTCAGGAAAGTGGGCTTCCCTCTCTCATATCTGAATGCCCATTGTGACAGCAAAGGAGGCCATAGTTAAGTCCAAATTCATTGGGAAAACACATTCTCCTCTTCTCGATGGGAAGCTGCCCATCTGAACACTTCCATTCCATGTGTTCGTGGCAGTGCCCCCAATTAACTGCCATCGAAGGTTTGGGAGGTGAATTTCTTTTCACCTTGGGAACCAGGTGATTCTTCTATTGAAAAAAAAGGCCAATTATTTATGGGAGAGAGTGTGTGTGTGTGTATGAAGGAATGTGATCACCTGAGCTGCAGGAAGGACAGAGGGAGATGGAGACACTCCAGTTATCAGAAACCCAGTGAGGGCCTGGATCCATCTCCAGAGCCTGAGATCAAGACCCGACCCAAGTCAGTCCCTGAAACAATGGAGCTGCCCAGGCGCCCTGATCCTGTGTCTTCTCTAGGTCTGCTCGGCCCACTGAAATATTTAGGGGCCTTCTGTCCCTGCTCGTCCACCACCCCACACCAATGTGACACCTGAGGCCCCATTCCATTGGTATTAGAACCTCCAGGTGTCCTGGGCATTCACAGCCATGCCTTGGCTCAGTCTCTGTCCTCAGAACATGTTAGACCAGAAAGAGTCCTTAACCCGTGGAGGAAGGGCCAATCCCTCCATCATTTCCTCACTGTCCCATTGCTCGGTCAGGGAAGGTAGGACCAGTGGCCCGAAAACTCACCTAAAGTGCAATTGTGGTCCTCAGACCCATCAGGAGAGGCTAAGAAAGGTCCTGGACAACCTCCACTGCAGTAGAATGGGTGTCCCGTGGGAGAGAGGGATGGTCAGGAATGGCCACTTCCCTTGCTTCCGGACTTTTATACTGCCCCAAGGTCACGTGACATTTCAGCCACTTCAAAGACATCCACTCAATCCTCTTAGCTTCTGCAGGGATTGAGCCACTCAGCAGCTTCAACAGACTAATGATTCCCTCATGAGAGCGATTTCTATGACTCCGTGTGTGTGCCTATGTGTGTGTGTCTCTGTGAATGGAGGTGTGAGTCCATGCGGATTTGGTGGAGATTGAAATTTCTGCAAGTGAAATTATATTGGTATATTTTAGCGTGGGAATTAGCCTCAGGACTCATGTTTCCTGAACCATTGGTATTTTACCAACACTTCTGCTGAATTTAGACCTAATGGTATTAAAAATGGGGTCAGGGTTTGAGGTTATTCAAGATGTTATATCCATTTTGTCAACTAACTTTCAGTTAAAAACTGAAATATCATAAAGAGCAAGATCTTCCAATCGGCTATAATTGCTTGATTGGATTAAGGGATTTGGGTGTGGTCCCTTTCTCATAGAGACCTTTCAGTCCATTCCAGGTCCTAATGGTGGCTCTCTCATCAGACAGCACCTTCAGGTCTTTCTCAACCTCCCTAACTGCCCCTGCTCCTTTCTGAACAGAATTTGATCAGTTTCTATGTTCAATGGATATCTCTATGAATGTCCTTTTTCTTCCTCAGTAACCTCAAGCGAGCCAAGGAGTGTTAGACGTCAGTGCTCTAGGACAAGGAAGATCACTCTCCGAAAGGTGCCCAGGTATCACATAGGAACAGGTTCTCCTCACCAGCCAGAATGTTTGTAGCTGTAACCAATCATTTGGGAATATGGCATCCATTGCTTGGCTTCTACACTTCCATCTCTCTGGACTATGATCCCAATCTACAAAGATTGTGAAGGTTTTGATGAATACCAGTTTCTGCCTAGGTGTGGTCCGGGTCCTCCACAAGAGAAATTCTCTGGCTGGTTTTATGCTTTTGGGAAACATTCCTTTGAAACTCTCTTTCCTACAAGAGTCTCTATCCTCAATCCAGTGTTTATATGCCTCATTTTAACTGTTCCTCAGGGAATTCCACCACAATATCCTTTATATTCTCTTGATTCAGTTGGAATATGTTGTAGGCTTGTACCTTTTTTCACATTGTGGGCTTGGCAGGTGTAGATGCAGGTAGGAGGGCCCTGGGTTAGCCTGTGGTTTGAAAGTGTCGTTATGGCTTCTTCCGCCCACAGAATTGGTAGTGTCTGCTGAAACATTTTTGAGTCGACACGACAATTCATTCCTACTTGTGACCATGATCCTTTGCATTGGAAAAGGAGGCATCTTTGTGCAGGATAGAATAGTGAAGAATAAAAAAAAAAAAAAAAAAAAAAAAAAGAATAGTGAAGAATAATGAAGTTTAGGAAATCGTATGCCTTAGGAAAGGTGGAAACCTAAGTCTATGTGTCTTCTTTACTGACCAGAGGCCAAGAGAAACAGGAACATTTTGCCAGGCCTTGGTCAGTGACTGGGCTTCACAAGCCCTGGGGCCCTGCTGAATTCTTGATGTTCACTTGTCGTCCCTGGACACTAAGAGAATAAAAGTGTCATCTCTGAAGCCACCATGTTTTCGGATATTTATTCTGTACCCATGGAGTCCAATTAAAAAACATGTGTAGGATGCTCTGTATGATATCTCCATTTTTAACTGAAAGTTTTAATTGACAAAATGAATATTACATCATGATTATCCTCAAACTTTGACCCCGTTTTTATTAACATTAGGTCTAAATTCAGCAGAAGTGTTGGTAAAATACCAATAGTCAGGAAACATGAGTCCTGAGGTTAATTTCCATGCTGAAATGTACCAATATTTTTTCACTTGCAGAAATTTCAATCTCCACCAAATCCGCATGGACTCACACCTCCATTCACAGAGACACACACACACAGGCACAAACACACAGTCATAAAAATCGTTCTCATGAGGACATCATTAGTCTGTTGAAGCTGCTGATTGGCTCAATCCCTGCAGAAACTAAGAGGATTAGGTGGATGTTTTTCAAGTGGCTGAAATGTCACATGACCTTGGGGCAGTATAAAAGTCCGGGAGCAAGGGAATTGGCCATTCCTGACCATCCCTCTCTCCCACGGGACACCCATTCTACTGCAGTGGAGTCTGTCCAGGACCTTTCTCAGTCTCTCCTGATGGGTGTGAGGACCACAATTGCACTCCAGGTGAGTTTTTGAGCCACTGGTCCTACCTTCTCTGACCGAGCAATGGGACAGTGAGGAAATGATGGAGGGATTGGCCCTTCCTCCACGGGTTAAGGACTCTTTCTGGTCTAACATGTTCTGAGAAAAGAGACTGAGCCAAGGCATGGCTATGAATGCCCAGGACACCCGGAGGTTCTAATACCAATGGAATGGGGCCTCAGGTGTCACATTAGTGTGGGGTGGTGGACGAGCAGGGACAGAAGGCCCCTAAATGTCTCAGTGGGCCCTGCTGGACTAGAGAAGACACAGGATCAGGGTACATGGGCAGCTCCCTTTTTTCAGGGAATGACTTGGATCAGGTCATGATCTCAGGGTCTGGAGATGGATCCAGGCCCTCACTGGTTATCCTGATAACTGAGTTTCTGCTTCTCCCTCTATCCTTCTTACAGCTCAGATGATCACTCTGATTACACATGCACACACTCTCTCTCGTAAATAACTTACATTTTTCAAAACAAGAATTTCCTAGTTCCCACAAGCTAAAAAATATATATATTTCTCAAATATGGTGGGGCTGTATTGGGGACATTGCCAAGAACACATGAAATGGAAGTGTTCATAGGTTCAGGTGGGCAGCTCCCCATGGAGTAGAGGAGAATGTGTTTCCCAAGTGACTTTGGACTTAATCATGGTTTGCCCTGGAGGGGCATTCAGATATTAGAGAGGGAAGTCCATTTTCTCGAAGCCTGTTCACTTTGAGTCCTCCATGGTGGATCCCTCTGGACCTCAATTAGAAGAGGTGCTGTCCCTGATTTTACTTCCAAAGGGATTTTGGAGAAACTTAATGATAGTGTTGGCAAGGGTCCTTCAAGGCAGACTGAACAACCCTCCTTCTTGGTGGCATCCATCAGAGCAGGGATGTGGCTTGGCCAGGAGGGCATAGACAGGAAGGAGGAAAGGGAAGTGACTGGGGGAAACGAGTGTTTGGCACCACTGTCCTGTGGACAGGCTTAGGCTCGCTAAGGCCTCCTTGGGAAGACCGTACAGGGAGGAGCCCTATATCATGGTGAATAGGACTCTTTTGTTTCTTTTCCCTCAGGCTACCAGAAACCCATCCCCGAAGCAGACTGATTTGTCCCTCCAGGACGTGGGACAGATGGTGGCCTGTCACTCCCAGCTTGGGCTTGACTGACCCTTGAGACCCCAGAAAGGGAAGAGGCCACAGACAGCAGAACTGGCCCTGAGAGTTCCCAGACCAGAGGAGGAGGACCCCAGGGTGAGTGGGGAGGCTGGCATGGGTTTTGAAGCAGGAGCTCTGCCAGGAGTCTTGAGACAGGCTAGGCTCACAGAAGATCATTGACCAGACCCTGTTGTCCATCCTGACATGGGCTGGAATCCAAGCAGTCTACACATTGGGACACTCAGAGGTTCTGAGCATCAGCCCCAGAGCATCACAAGATCAGATCCATGCTTGTGTTTGTCCCAAATCTTAATGATGTTTCTACCTGTCTTCAACCTGACATCTGCAATCCCTCCTCCCTTCCCCGCCAGCCCATTGGCTGTGGGAGGATGCATCCTGAGGTATTCACTATGCTGGCACCTCACTAGCCAGATAGGATGTCCCTGTCCTCATCCCATGTGCCACTCCTGGGGATGGCCTCCCATTCATGTGCTTGGCAGGTTCACTGGCATTTGAGTGGATGCACTGACCACTCCCCTTTCCTCCAAAGGTAAAGTGCAGGGACTGTGGGGTCTTTGGACACAAGCCATCAAGAATCAGATGCCACAGAAAACAGTGGGGTGTGATACTCCTCCCTGTGGTTCCTTTCCAAGAGGCTGAGGGTGAATGTGGAGCCGGGGAGTCAGTGGGACCAGCGGCACCAGGCTGGGCTGTTGGACCAGGCTGAGAGAGAGAAGGCAGAGAGACGAAGGTGAGGAATGGGGCTTGTGACCCGAACGCCAGGGCTGATATGACAGACCCCGAGTCCGTGTGCATGCACAGTGTGCAGGGAGACTGTGGGCAGAGCCAGGCTGGGCGAGGCAGGCAGAGGAGCTCCCAGGCTAAGAGGGTCCACATTTGGGTGATGGAGCTGTCCCTGCTAATTTGGTGTGAGGTTTGTGGCTGGACACGTGTCCCTGCACCAGTGAATGTATGGGGCTTGGCACATGCCAAGGCAGACCCTTTCTGACTCGGCATGCAAGAAACTGCCTGGACGACCTGTTCAGCTCCCTGTAGTTAGGATGAGGGGCAGAGGTGTGTGTAGAGTGGCTGCGGAAGGAAAGGACCAGGTTGGCCCAAGCCCTGAGCCAGTGTCCGGCTGGAAGCCAGGGAAGGGAGTTCCTTCTCCTTTCCATGCTTTGATTTCTCGTGCAGGCAAGAAGCCGAGCAGAGGAAGGCCCTGCTCCACAGGTTCCCCAGGAGACCCCGGGATAGGCAGAAGCACACCTGGAAGGAAGACACAGAATCTTGTGACTATGTGAGGGTGAGTGTGCACTGCTTCCCGGGCTGTGCCCTTGGGGACTCGCTGGGCTCCAAGGGCCTCCTGGGGGAGGTGGGGCTCCACTTTCTCGCTGACCAGTGGCAGTTGAGTAGTGTGGTCTTTGCACCCTTTTTTTCCTTGGTGCCTAGGATGCTTTGTATGTGTGTGAACAGTGGCTGTTTGACGTGTGAAGGTCATTGGCGGGCACTCCTGGAGCACATACCATTTTCAGAGAAGAACAGGCCTCTGTCCTTCATGACAGGTTACCCCCAGCCCATCTTCACTCAGAAGCTCCCACTATGACTCTCCAGAAGCAGGACTCCCATCGCCTCCAGAGCAGATTGGATGGAAGAGCCGGTCCAACGGAGTAAGCATAGATGTGTCGCCGGACCGTCTGATGTCAAATGTGCATCAACATCCTGTCATGCATTTGTTCTGGAACCACCCTGGAGCCGGATTCCCCACTCCTAGGTGAACAGTTGCCATTTCTGTCTTTCCCTGGTCTAGGGAGGTTGCGGAGGTCTTGGGAATTTGTTGATCCCTTTCTTGCACAAATGTTCATTTTGCTTTGGTGCCGAGGCCAAACTCATGGTGTCCTGTGTCTTTTCTTTTCCCACAGCGTCCACACATGCCGATGCCCGTCTACACCACCAGGGGCCTTCTATCCCTGAGCCTGCCCTGCTGATGCAGCCACGTACTGAGACCCCTGACATGAGACTCCGGTCCCATTCCACATCTCATCTCAGAAGCCCTCAAGTTAGCCTCAGCCCAACTGGTGGACCTCCTGGTGCCTAGGAAGTGCCGATCGCTGACACCCCTCAGCCGGCTCACCAACCCTGTGACAGGGCTGATAGCCTGGTTGTGCAGCAGAGAGCCAAGAGGCCCTGCAGAGTCTCCCTCGAGGGTTCCCAGGGTAGCTCCCAGGGCCATGGGCTGGGACACACCCAGGCACCACCCAAGTATACTGAGGAGAACACCCGTCCCGCTGTCAGCAACGCATTGGCAGACAATTCCCAAATGCCCCTCCAGACTCCAGGCAAGAAATGTACCCAGATGCCCCTAGACAGGTCCCAGAACCACTGAAAGAAACCGTGATGGAGCCCCAGCCAGCACACCTCCGGGATCATTGCAGAAGCACCTCTGGGGATTTCAGGGAGTCTGTGTCCTCCAGGAAGCAGACGTGCCCGTGGATGCACAGCTGGGCCCCCAGAGACCAGGAAGACACCTGCCCTCCGTCCAAGCAAGGGCCCCCAGCCCACACCTGCCACACCTCACCTGGAGACACTGCAGCTGTGCACCGAGCCCCCACGGCCGCCCTCTGCACGGGCCCCCACTCAGCCCCTGAGAATGGTCTTCACCAGATTGAACAGAAGCTGCTGGAGCTCCCGGTTCCTCGCAGCTCCCTCATTCCTTCCTCCCGAGAAGCCAGGCCCTGCTCAGGGCCCTCCTGCCCCCCACATGTCAGACAGAGCCTGTGTCTGTGGCCCCTGGAGTGTCCTCCATGGTGACCTACAGGTGTCCTCATCTTCAGAAGACACTGAGAGCGAATGAGCCAGTTCCTGGCCTCAGACATTGTCCTCCACCCCACTGCACCCTGACGGGCTGACTGCAGACCTCAGGACGTGGCCCCTCCTGGACTCATGTGGGGAATCAGCACTTGCTCTGCTGCTTTGCATGGGAATTCCTGGGTCCACAGCCTGCTGCCTCTCATGCTGCTGGGGCTGTGCACAGACACCGAACCCCAAAGACACACCTTGCAGTTACCTTAAGGAAATCCATGTGCTGTGGCAAAGGCTACTCTTCCCTCTGGAATGTCAATTTTCACTTCTGCAAATAGATTCTCCTAGAAATGGAGGGAATTCCGAATGAGCACTTGTCACTCCAATGGAAATAGAAACTTAGACTTTAAGCTCTCATTGGAGTACACATGTCTGCATTTGGGTTTTCAGCTCGAACAGCCCCTGTGGGCCCTGCAAATGGACATTGTCTTTTCTCCTGAGATGAGTTGTTTTGTATCAATGGTAGTAGCTTAGCGGGAACTGTGATTGTCGATATTTAACCCTTTCAGTTCGTTTATTGTTTAGTGTTAATTTAGAATTGTGTGTAGAGTTTTATTTCTCTTAATAAAATATTAGCACCGATGAATAGCATGCAAGGCTCTCTTTTGATCTTGTTTTGTGGGGTTTTTATTGCTCAGCATTTCTGAACCTCTCCATAGTTATATTAGTTTCTCCAGCCTTAGTTACCTGATGGGAGACAGCAGCTTGATAGGTTCAGGGGATACGTAGACATTGAGGGTCTCCTGCACACCCAGTGTTCTGCATGAAGTACTACCCAGGCAACATCGATCCCTGAGTATCCAGTGTGGGTTCCATGTGCCCCACATGGGGTCGCGGTTGCACATGGTCTGCAATGGGATGAGTTGACGGTTGCCCTCTATACATATCCCGAACCCAGTTCAATGCTGGATCATGATACGTCCTTTCTGAGGCCTGGGCATGGAGATTTTTCACCCTCCAGATGATTTCCCAAGGGGGCAGTGTTTGACAAGTGGGCACGTAGTGGTCCAATAGCATGAGACCCAGGACCGGTTGCTTCCCTCTGACTCTCTCTCTTTCTCTGTCCCTCATACTCAGGCATATCTCTGATGTGGGCTCATGGAAACAAAACCATACAACACCATGTGAAACCAAACGAAATGAAACCAAATCAAATGACCCCAAACCAAACCAAACCAAACCAAAGCACATCCATAGTCATTATAAGAGAATTTCTTTTTTTAGGGGAAACAACTGACTGCTCTTTCCTCACTCCAGGGCACCTGTTTAAGGGTGTTCCCTCTCTCTGTGCAGATGCCTGTAGGTGGAGGGTAGAGGAGCTCCTCCATGAGCACACTGGGCTTTTAAAAGTCAGAGGGCAGTACAGAAGCCACGATGTGGGATCCTTCTCCCACCCCCAAGCCCTAAGGAACTCCCACTCATGCAATCCTTATGTGACCCGGATCACAATCTGGTTCCTTGAGCCTCGGGCCCTGTCCTCATCCGATGAACACTGTCCTATTGCTATCTCATGGCCTCTGAGGAAAATGCAGCTTCCTGAGCTCTCATGTGATGTGTGCAGTAATAGAAATGTTCCCTACTTCTTGGAAGCCTATGAAGATCCCAGAGGTCCAAGGGTGGGAAGGCCTATCTTCACAGGGCATGTATCCTGGATGACCTTCACCCACCTGTGCTACCCACACCTGTGCAAGTCCACACATCTGTTTCCATTCCATAGGGGAGGTCACAGGAAGGAGCGTTGCACGGTGAGCTTAGACAAGCAAAGGGTAACGCTGGCCAGCCCAAGTTGTTCCTAGGCTTCCAGGAGGACCCCACTTTGTGCAGCTGCTCAGGCTGGCAGGTGTGCAGCTCCACGCTTTGGGCTGCAGCGTGTGCATTTGCTAGAGCTGCAGAGGCATGATGAGTATTGACAGAAGGTCTGGGGACGTGGTTCCCACCTTGCAACTCTAATGTTGCCACAGCTGGACACTGCCTGCTGAGGAAAGGTGAAAAATCCTTCCTGTGCTGTGCTTCCAATGCTCTGCAGTCCTTGCTCATCCCCTGTGCAGCCCCTGCACCTGGGGAAACCATGGCTTTCATTGGAAGCCTGGAGACCCTACTGGGAGGTCAATATTGGTTTGGAAAAGAGTAGATAAGCTTGTGACCCTGTAAGTGCCAGGAAGTTTCTGATAATATTGCCCTGCGAGCAATTGCTCCTCCTGCTTCACCCCTGGCCAGGACCTTCCAAGCAGGGAAGGAGGGCTGAGGAATAGCTCTCACGAGCAATGTTACTCCCTATCTATTTCTCCATCAACTGTGTGTCCATCTATCGCTGACGAGCCTCCCTGTCATCCATCTCTCCTCCATCATCTCTACATCATACACCTAGAAATTTCTCATTCCTCACAATGCACATATTCACTTTCACATAATAGGAGATGAGATGACTTTCCTGCCGCTCTGCACCTGATTTCACAGAAACTACTAAGGCAAGACTGTCTTGGCCCAGTACACGGTAGTTTTTAAACGTAACTGTCTTGTGTTTTCAAATGACTTAGCCTCTAAATAAATCTAGCAAAAATGACATTGGCACAGGCATGTTAACTTTTCTCTCTCCTTGAAAGTCCTGCCTGCAAGGCTGCTGCTTCCTGGTGAATAGCTCCATGTCCAAGAGAAGAGAAAAATGGAATACAGGAGCCCCCGTTTGGACAAACACCACAATGTCCTCCATTAACCTGGTCATGAACATGTCTGCACATGGCCTGGCCCAGAGCCTGATCCTTTGTCCTCCTGAGCGCTTGGCCCATGGCCCATAGCCTTCCCCATCGCTGTGACAGTCAGCACACACGAGCTGCACTGGAGCTTCAGTTCTGTGAAAGCAAGCGTTCCAGAAGACATAGGACAACCACCCCCTTCTGGACTCTTCTAAATAGCACATGAGATAGTGAACATGCGTGTCAACATAGATATCATTAAATTTGGAATAATTTGTGTGGAGTCAGTCTTCCTGGATGTGTAACTCATGAATTGAAGGGTGAGGAAAAGATCGGTTTTCTGAAATAGCTGCAGTTTTGAACACCTGACCCAGGGTCACAGGGCACAGAGGGTCCCATTTGGCAGCAAAACCATAACCCTAGACTCAGAATCACAACAGGAGTCCAGATGTAGACCTTCTGCCTCCGACCTTCTTCCATGCAGACCTCCCTCCTTGGGAAACACTCACAGTCAAACACACACACACACACAAATAAAATAATATTGTTGAAAGATAAACTCAAAATGGATGAAAGATCTAAATGTGAGACAAGATTCCATCAAAATCCTAGAGAAGAACACAGGCAACACCCTTTTTGAACTCGGCCATAGTAACTTCTTGCAAGATACATCCACGAAGGCAAAAGAAACAAAAGCAAAAATGAACTATTGGGACTTCATCAAGAATAGAAGCTTTTGCACAGCAAAGGATACAGTCAACAAAACTCAAAGACAACCTACAGAATGGGAGAAGATATTTGCAAATGACATATCAGATAAAGGGCTAGTTTCCAAGATCTATAAAGAACTTATTAAACTCAACACCAAAGAAACAAACAATCCAATCATGAAATGGGCAAAAGACATGAAGAGAAATCTCACAGAGGAAGACATAGACATGGCCAACATGCATATGAGAAAATGCTCTGCATCACTTGCCATCAGGGAAATACAAATGAAAACTACAATGAGATACCACCTCACACCAGTGAGAATGGGGAAAATTAACAAGGCAGGAAACAACAAATGTTGGAGAGGATGCGGAGAAAAGGGAACCCTCTTACACTGTTGGTGGGACTGTGACCTGGTGCAGCCACTCTGGAAAACTGTGTGGAGGTTCCTCAAACAGTTAAAAATAGACCTGCCCTACGACCCAGCAATTGCACTGTTGGGGATTTACCCCAAAGATACAAATGCAATGAAACGCCGGGACACCTGCACCCCGATGTTTCTAGCAGCAATGGCCACGATAGCCAAACTGTGGAAGGAGCCTCGGTGTCCAACGAAAGATGAATGGATAAAGAAGATGTGGTTTATGTATACAATGGAATATTACTCAGCTATTAGAAATGACAAATACCCACCATTTGCTTCAACGTGGATGGAACTGGAGGGTATTATGCTGAGTGAAGTAAGTCAGTCGGAGAAGGACAAACATTATATGTTCTCATTCATTTGGGGAATATAAATAATAGTGAAAGGGAAAATAAGGGAAGGGAGAAGAAATGTGTGGGAAATATCAGAAAGGGAGACAGAACGTAAAGACTGCTAACTCTGGGAAACGAACTAGGGGTGGTAGAAGGGGAGGAGGGCGGGGGGTGGGAGTGAATGGGTGACGGGCACTGGGTGTTATTCTGTATGTTAGTAAATTGAACACCAATAAAAAAAATAATAATAAAAAAGAAAAAAAAATAAAAATAAAAAAAAATAAAAATAAAAATAAAATCAGTTTTTACCATAAAAAAATAATAATAATGTTGTTGAATTTGAAAGACAAATAGTTTTCCTGACGTTTTCTTAATCCATCACTTTTTGCTACAATGTTGTTCCACATTTTGGAGCAAACAACTCATATCTAACACATATTAGAAAAGAGGACAAGTGGTTAGTTACTTGGATGTGTCTGTGGATTACTCTGGAAAGAGAAATGATGTGACATGTTAATACATCTTTTTTTTTTTTGAGAAGCAATATTAACACTCATCTGATAACTCATCATTTTCTCTTGACAAATTTCAGCAAGAACAGTGTTCTATTTTAACATTAATCCTTCCAAACATGACTCCATGAGTTTGATGGAAACCGAAGGACAAGGAGATACTTGCCTTCCCTAAAAGCATCTTTTCTACTCATGATATTAAATGAGATGTTACATTGTCTGACCATAGTCACATCAATGCTCTTATAAAAAGAAGTGTTATTTCTGTGAATATTTCCTTTAGAAATGTGGGTGTTTGGATGACTGCAAGGGGCAAGACCAAATCCACTGACTTGGCATCAGTAATTGCTAAAATAGTGGTCCATGTGAGAGCACCTTCTGGTGTGCCCACAACCAGGGTCACCCTGCCAGTCATTGTGTTGGTATTATCCAAAGCCTTGACTGAGCTGCATATACATTTGGGAAGAAAATTTCCTGGAAAACTTCAAGAATGTAATACCATTGCCTGAGCTTCCTCCAAATCTTTCACCTGAGCGCAGAGCCCAGGGTCCACAGTTTTCAAAGTAGCGTCCCCGGGGGGAATTTGAGGTCCCCAGATATTCTGTAATTATCCACTGTCCCCTTAGGGCCCTAGGAAATGCTCACACTGCAGCCCAAGCCATGGAGGTGCAGACCTCCCTCCCTGGGCACCTGCACAGAGTCAAAGCCTCCTGGAAGTGTAGGAAATGGCTCTGGTTGCCCACGTCGCCCCTGGTGCTCCAAGGGCTCCTTGCACGATGCCCCCTGGTGACCTCCCTGGACAGCATGAAGCCAAGAGTGTGGACTTCCTGAGGTGTGGGTGGAGCGCACTGCAGAAACTCCCGTGGGAGCTGCGAGCAGCAATCACGCAGGGAGCTGCGAGGATGCTAATGAATGTCCTCATGAGACCACTTCAGTCACTATGAGCGTGGGCATGTGTGTGTGTCTCTGTGACCATAGATAGGGAAATAGAATTTGGCTTCTCCTCAGAATTGAAAGAGGTCAGGTGACTGTGCACACACCTTGCAGCAGCTGAAGGAAAACAAGCACACCACTGCCACAGCCCCAAACTCTATCTGCAGGAAAGATTCCTTTAAAAGGGGAAGATAGAATAAACGTATATTCAGGGCAAAGAAAATTGAAAGCATTTTTCTCTAGGAGAGATTCCCTACAGTAACTATAAAAGGAAATTCTTCAGGCTGAAGGGAAATACCAGAAGGAAATGTGGTTTTCAAGGAAAATGAAAAAGATCAGAAAAGATAAATATCAGTGTAAGTACTTAAAAAATACATTGTCTTTTAATTTATTTGAAATTTATGTAACTTCTTAAAGCAAAATCTGTAACATTGCCTTGTGGGTTTATACTGTATGTGGATGTGATACATACAAAAAATATAGCAGAAAGACTATGAGAATAGGAAGAAATAGGTCTACCTATATGATTACAAGCCTTCCAAATTTTAAGGAAAATGAATTAACATCAACCCTAAGTTGGATGTGTATTGATAATACCAGTGAAGCCATTAATTATAATACATATATTATAATGCAAATTTTGACACAAATATCCCAGTAATCTGAAGAAGATAAGAGAGAGAGAACAGAGGAACAAAATCAAGGAGAACAAACATGTCAAAAATAGTCAATTGATAGACCAACATCCTACTAATCTATCATTAATTACGTAAAAATGTTAAGGGACTGAATATTCTCCTTAAACAGCAGAGATAATCATATGGATTAAATAGGAAGACAAAACTACATGTTATTCATAAAGGAATCTTCTCTCCAAACATTTTTTTCCTTTGAGATAATTATAGACTCACAATAAGTTCCAAAAATGGTACAGAGAGGTCTTAGGCACCCATCACCCAGCCTACTGCAATGGGGACATTGTCCATAATTGTGAATTGTCAAAGCTAGGAAATAAAGTGGCAGAGTAACCTCAGATCACAAATTATACAGAAAGCATTAAATATAAAAATACAAAGAAAGGCTGAAAACACATGAATGGAAAAGCATAGACTATGAAAATATCTAGAGTAAGGAGGCTGGAGTGCCAATATTCATTTCAGATAAAAAAAGAATATTATCAAATGGAGAGTGGGATGCTGCATAACACTTTTACACAATAACTGGATGGATTAAAATGGGGAAACACAGTTCTACAATGAGAGCAGAAGATTTTGATGTCATTCTTTCCAGCAAAGGCTAGAACCAAAATTAACAAACACGGGTTTGATGTAAACAACACTACCACCACGTTGAGTGAATTGGTATTTATGGAATACAACCCAAAATGACTGCAAAACACACATACACACCTTTTTCAAGTACATATGACACATTCATCAACACAGATCGCATGCTGGGCTATAAAACACATATACTTTTGTTGAACTATTGATTTCTCTCTTCAGTGTGTCAGTTCCCACTTCATGTATTTCGTGGCTCTTGTTAGGTTTATACACGCTTATAATGGTCATGTGTTCTTAAGGGGTTGACGTGTCTACCACTATACGGGGTTCTCTTGTCTCTCGCTCCATCTTTTTCCATCCTTCTACTTTTGACCTCTTCATTTCATTGAATCCAGCATGTCCCTTTCACACAAGCACACAGCATATAGTTGGATCTTTAAAAACTTTTTTTAAAAACCATTCTGCTAGACTCTACCTGGAATATTTAATTCATTTGCATTTAATACCATAATTGATGAGGTAGGATTTACATCTGCCATTTGCTATTATACTTTTCTTTTTATTATTAAGCATTTATTTATCTATGGGGGGGGGCGGGAGAGAGAGAGAGAGCTTAGGTGGAGGGTGGGGAGGGACAGTGGGAGAGAGAGAATTCCAATAAGGCTCTGTGTTGGGCTCAGATTCACAATCCTGAGTCATGACCTGAGCCAAAATCAAGAGTCAGAAACTTAACCAGCTAAGCCACCAGGTGCCCCTGCTATTTGTTTCCTAAATTTCTCCTCCACCCACCTTTCCTGCATTACTGACTTCTTTTGTGTTGAACAGATATTTCCTGAGGTACCATTTGAATTTCCTTGTCAAATATCAGTGACTCTTGATCCTGTCATATTTTCTATACTCTCACATCTATTCAGTGAATCTTTTTCAGGTATTATAACTTTCAATATCAATATTTTTTTTCTATTTTTTGTTCTCTACTGATATTTCCCTTTTTAAATTAATTATGGCACTATGTATGTTTATGTTGTAAATGAATTTGCAATTAATTTTAAACAACTAGATTCCAATGGCGAAAAAATCATTATTCTGTGTAGCTTGGTTTTCTCCTCTTTCTTTTGTGCTGTTAGACAGAAGTAGGAGTTTTGAAGTACGAGAGACACTCTGGGTGGCCCTGAAGGAGAAAGCTGCCATTTTATGGAAAGAGCCACAGGTCAGGGAATGCCAGGCAGCTTCTGTGTGCTCAGCATAATACCTGGCCAACATCCTGCAAGAAGACAGCAACCCAGTGCAGGCCAACAACCACAAGTGACACAATTTTTCCCGACAGCCCCAGGGGGATGCAAGGGGATCTCTTGCCTCAGATTAGATCAAAGTCCCAGCTGACCCCATGCTGCCAGTCTCCTGAAACCCTGAGCAGGGGCTCCAGATACACCATGCCTGGACTTTGGACCCACAGAACTGCGAGAGAGTGTGTGCTGTTTTAAGCAGCTAACTTTTGTGGTACCTTGTGACACAGTGAAATAAATGAGTTCAGCAGTCTTCCAAGGTAGATCTCTTTGGGGGAGCACATTTATGTGTTCTTACAAGGTTTCTGTTGGTTCATGGTATTGCACAGTTTCGTGAATGGTTGATGTTCTTTCTAGTTGATCTTATGAATTTCCCTCCACCCAAGCAATGTATCCAAAAATGACTTACTACTGAGTCTCTTTGATTGAGCAGGTCACATTTTTTGGGAATATTCCCTTTAGGATGGTTTCAGCCCAGTGGTCTTTTTTTTTTTTTAATTTTTTTGTTTTCAATCATGAGAGACAGAGAGAGAGAGAGAGGCAGAGAAACAGGCAGAGGCTGAAGCAGGCTCCATGCAGGGAGCCCGACGTGGGACTTGATCCCAAATCTCTAGGATCATGCCCTGGGCCGAAGGCTGCACCAAACCGCTGAGCCACCTGGGCCACCCAGCCCAGTGATCTTGTGTGGTATTCACTTGGTCCATGGGAGCCATGCCCCTTTTGTCCTACCTAATATCATAAGTTGTAAGTGACCCCACGGCTGATCTTTCTGTCCTGCCACCGTGGACAACTCCAGCCAGAGTTCTTCACCTGTCAACACGTTCAGGTATAGAACCACAGGGCGGCATGTTGAATTTCCCAAGTAGCCTCTTGAAGCTCACCTCAATCCTGAGTGGGTTGTGTGGATTGTGTATAAAAGTGCTGTCTTCCTCACCCGTCCCCTTTGAGAGCCACAGTGAGGTCCCAATCCCAGCTCACTAACACATTTTTCCAGAGGAATTTTGTCCTCTGCCTTCTCTAGCTTTCTTTTATACTCTCAAGGCATAGACACAAGGCTAAGTGTCTCAGAGCACATTCTGTGGTCAACTTCTTTGCTATTCCTTTCCCTGGGGTTCAGTACTTCTGTTGGGTATATGAGAGAAGATGATTCTTAATGTTTTGTCCTCTGCCATTTGGGAATTCAGCACAAACTGATCAATCTTGTTCTACAGACACTGCCATTCCCTTTCCGTTATTGTGAGGGGGTTTTGAAATGGACCCCGCATCAAGAAGGGACAATACATGGTTAGCATAGTAAGACCAGAGCCACAATTTCAAACTTAATGGAGGTAAAGTCATGCTAAGCAGGAGCATTATGTAGACTAGAGTGGAGATACTTCAGGGGAAAACCAGTGTCTCTTCCTGACCATTTCCCTCTGACCCATCCACCATATAGAAGACTTTCTTCTTCAGAAAATGCAGAAGACTGACATCCAGAGATCTCCATGAATTACTATGGAAATTAACAGAAATTTATCTGAGGAAGCCACGGGCAGCCACTTGACCCCAGAAAGTGCTGATTTTAATAAGAAATTGCTATGGGTTGAGATTTTATTATTTTATAAGGAGGATTGCTTGTCTCAGGAAGAAGGGGGATGGATAAAAAAAAAAGTCCTAGAAAGAAGCCAAGTGAAGAAAAGAGGAGAGAGCAAGAGAAATAGAGAGGAGTGATTGATGAGTAGGTGAGCATCTAGGGATGCTATACATAGATGCTATACATCTATGGGATGTTATTAGTAAGGGAATATCAGGGCCCAGCCACTGGTCCACCTCTCTGTATGATTCTGAGATGTACACATGAATTCTTCCATGAAAGAGACACCAGTTAGAGTCCAAAGTGTTTTCAATTTGGGTGATCAAGGAGTGCAGTGTTTGGAATGAGTAGGGAATATCTGGTCTCATGGTCCTCTCTAAACCATCCACAGTGCTCTTGCTATGAAAACCTGGGGAGGAGTACCCACAGACAAGCGATCACTCAACTGTAGATTCTTATGTTGCCCCATTGCCCACTTCCCTGAGTTAATTCCTGTGAAAATGAGGGAAGCACTCCGGGGTTGGCAGAAGTGGCGACTCAGATCCCTTTTGGAGAAAATTGAGCAAATGTAAATAGATCTGACAGTAAGACCAAGGGAAAAGCCCTATCAGTCAGACTCCAAGCATGAAAATGGCTCCCACACCAGGTAGTTTGATGGAGAAGATTCAAATGCAGAGGAAGTGATAAAGTGTTGGCAAAGCTGAACATGCAAAAAGGGAGCAGTGAGGCGGCCCCCATGTTAGTCCTAACTGGAGGTCCCCACTGCCCGATGGCAGCGGGAAAAGCAGGAGTCTGTAGTGTGAGCCCAGGGGCTAGGACTGGCTGGCAGGAGCTGTGCCTGCAGCATCTTGGCTGAGGGAGAAGCAAGGACATAGAAGCAGGGGCTTTACTATGGGAGATAAGCCACTGCTGGAGCAGAGAGTGTGGGAGAGAAATCTGCAGCTCTCCCTTCTTCCCATCTACACTTTTGCCACCACACACTTGCATCAACTAAAATCAACCATAAGCCAGGACCCTTGAAGAACATAGTTTGCAAAAAAAGAAAAAAAAAGGAACATAATTTGCCGATAATTGTGCCAGTTACACAGAGCAAAGCAGAGAAAGGACAGGGAATGTATCTGTGCAAAATGGTACAATGGTAGCTCAAATGTAAAGCAAAATCATTATGTGAAATTAAAATCATATGTGAAAACTGAGTGATCAAATTTCAGTAGCTGCTGTAAGATGAATAATTTTCACAATTGTTATATGAAGCTACAAATTTTATTTCATAAACAAAAGCTATAGATAGTCAATCATACATGCACAATCCATGCTGAGCATTTTAAGTCGACCTCTAACATTTTAATTTATTGGCAAGAAGAGAAGTGCAAAGTTGGGGCCATGGGCATTAACTGACTAGGTATGAGTTGCTTAAAAACACAGTGTAAATATTAGAATCAATGACTGATCGCTTATTGATATACCAAGAAATGACATGAATAATTTCTTGTATGCTATAGAATTGTAATTCCAAAAACACAGATGCAGATGTCATTTCCTTTTATCTATTTGGTTTAAATTATTATACAAAGATAGATACACAGAACAGGACAGGGGTGTGCACATCCATTTCCAGCTTCCAGGCTATAACCTTCAAGAAATGAAAGCTTCTCTGGGTCTCAGTTTCTTCAAATATAAATGGAGATAATGAATTCATAAGTCGATCTTGAGTCATATGAGGAAAGTATGGAGGAAAGATTTAGAAATTACAAGAGACTCTACAAATACATAGTAGTAGTATCTGATTGGGCTATTAGATGCCCTCTTGGACCTAGATTTTTTTAAGGATTATCTTAAAAAATAAGCAAAGAAACAAAACCAAGGGAGAAAGACAGGAGAATGATTCTGAGACTCACTCACAGTGTGACGTGGGTAAGGCACACGACTTCTCTTGTCCTCCCTTGAATACCAAGTCCCACTTTGAAGGCCAGGAAGGGCTGGTCTGGTTCACCTGATCCTCCATCGGCAACAGAAAAGGTTCATCTTGCAATTTCCAACAATCTTCTCATCCTTGGTGCATATCCTCCTGCATTTGCCCCGGCCAAGCCAGCACGGCTCACAAACAGCAAACACCTAGTTCAAGAAAGAGTAGCTTATACACCTTTCCAGGGACGCCCTGAAAATGAGGAGAAGGTAAACAGCCACAAAAGAATGAGGGTGGGGGTGGTTTGTACAATTGTAAAGAGTGTTTTTAAGAACCAGCCCCAGATTTTCAAAGAGCTTTGTTTTTTTCAGGATGGAGTTGGGGAAGAGGTATCGTTGAAGGAGGGATAAGCCCCATCTCTGTTCTCCACGTGTTTAAGGCCCTTGCATGGGTCAAAAGTAAGCACAGGGGGATGAGGTGTCATGTATACAACAGAACCATAAAAATACACACCTGATAGTTCTGCAAATGTTACATGATGAAGGTGGAAGGGCTACCTTTTGGTTTTAAAAGATCCGTGATAGTAGAGGTGAAGTTAGGTTTAGTTCTGGTTTGGGCCTGGCAGTGGTGGTGTGTCCTCAGTAAACTGCTCGTTTTCTGCTTTCTCATTTGTCATATAGACATTCTAGAAATGCTTGTCTACACTGTTAACTATTCTAGTGGTCACATGGAGTAATTTAGGTGAGGCAAAGCCTGTTAGCAAGAAAAAAAAGAAGCCCAACCCAGTGGTGGGCATTAGATCTAGTGTGCCAACTATGGGAGAAGGGCCTTGTGGGCAAAGGTAGAAGGACCTTGGTCCAGGGCCCTGAAAGACCCCACCTTCTAGGAGCAAGGACAGCTGGTTGACAGGGTGTGGCTTATGTAAGGAAAGACAAGGGACCCAATCCACACCCGGTATGCAGGAGCCCCACTAGAACCAACAATGAGCGCCTAGTGTTCTGTTATCCTTTGTATGCTAGCTGCCTCTCTGCCATCCGTTTTTTCTTTGCCAGGCCCATCAGCTTCAGACATCTCGATGCCCCTGTATGGGCCAGTTATTACCAAACTTATTCCTCTCTGACCTGCAGGGTGGGACACGAGATGGTAGGATCCATGCATAAGCTTCCTGGAGGACTTTGTCAACAGAGGCAGAGTTTGACTCAGCTGCAAAGAGCCACCTGCCTCAAGGCAACTGCTCCCCAGAGTGACCGACAGGCAATGATTATTCACAGAGGCCACTCAGCTTCAATTTAGGACAAGGGTATGGGTCCTGCGAGTTCTCCAGCACCCTGTGTGGTGGGCTGATGCCGTGAGGGTGCACAGTGGTCAGACATCTCCCTCTGCCTGTGTTTCTTCCTCCCCACCCTTTCCAACCATGTTCGCCTTGAGATCACTGCCTAGGAAACACCCAGCACCCTGAACTCCATCTCCTCTGCAGTCGGGGACAACAGAGGAAAGACTCCAGGGAAGAGAGGGCCTGCACACAAGAGGAATCAAATTCTACTGAGGCTAAAACTAACATAAAGACTGATGACACTCTGTGTGACAGTTTTTTGTTGATTAGAACATTTGAATTGTGAGCAAGAAAGAGGTCCACAAATTAATTGGGACCAAAAAATCAGATGGGTGTGGGCTGAGGAGAAAAGTTGAAGGGGACCTTACCTCTTCTTGGATTGCAAAGAAGATAAGAGCGAAGTAGGCGGAAATACATGGAGATTGAAGCATTTTTGTTTTTCTTCTTTTTTTTTTTGTTATTGGTGTTCAATTTGCCACCATACAGAATAACACCCAGTGCTCATCCCATCAAATGCCCCCCTCAGTGCCCGTCACACAGTCACGCATACCCCCCACTCTCCTCCCCTTCTACCACCCCTAGTTCATTTCCCAGAGTTAGCAGTCTTTGTGTTCTGTCTCCCTTTCTGATATTTCCCACACATTTCTTCTCCCTTCCCTTATATTCCCTTTCACTATTATTTATATTCCCCAAATGAATGAGAACATATAATGTTTGTCCTTCTCTGATTGACTTACTTCCCTCAGCATAATACCCTCCAATTCCATCCACGTCGAAGCAAATGGTGGGTGTTTCTTGTTTCTAATGGGTGAGGAATATCCCACTGTATACATAGACCACATCTTCTTTATCCATCATCTTTCGATGGACACCGAGGCTCCTTCCACAGTGTGGCTATTGTGGACATTGCTGCTAGAAACATCGGGGTGCAGGTGTCCCGGCGTTTCATTGCATCTGAATCTTTGGGGTAAATCCCCAACAGTGCAATTGCTGGGTTGTAGGGCAGGTCTATTTTTAACTCTTTGAGGAGCCTCCATACAGTTTTCCAGAGTGGCTGCACCAGTTCACATTCCCACCAACAGTGCAAGAGGGTTCCCCTTTCTCCGCACCCTCCCAGCATTTGTGGTTTCCTGTCTTGTTAATGTTCCCCATTCTCACTGGTATGAGGTGGGATCTCATTGTGGTTTTGATTTGTATTTCCCTGCTGGCAAGTGATGCGAAGCATTTTCTCATGTGCATGTTGGTCATGTCTGTGTCTTCTGTGGAGAAATGTCTGTTCATGTCTCTGCCCTTTTCATGACTGGATTGTTTCTTTGCTTTTGAGTTTAATAAGTTCTTTATAGACCTTGGAAACTAGCCCTTTATCTGGCGTGTCATTTGCAAATATCTTCTCCCATTCTGTAGGTTGTCTTTCAGTTTTGCTGTGCAGAAGCTTCTTATCTTGATGAAGTCCCAACAGTTCACTTTTGCTTTTGTTTCTCTTGCCTTCATGGATGTATCTTGCAAGAAGTTGCTGTGGCCAAGTTTGAAAAGGGTGTTGCTGTGTTCTCCTCTAGGATTTTGATGGAATCTTGTCTCACATTTAGATCTTTCATCCATTTTGAGTTTATCTTTGTGTCTGGTGTAAGAGAGTGGTCTAGTTTCCTTCTTCTGCCTGTGGATGTCCAATTTTCCCAGCACCACTTATTGAAGAGACTGTCTTTTTTCCAGTGGATAGTCTTTCCTGCTTTGTGGAATATTAGTTGACCATAGAGTTGAGGGTCCACTTCTGGGTTCTCTCTTCTGTTCCATTGATCTATGTGTCTGTCTGTGCCAGAACCACACTGTCTTGATGACCACAGCTTTGTAGTACAACCTGAAATCTGGCATTGTGATGCCCCCGGATATGGTTTTCTTTTTTAATGTCCCCCTGGCTATTTGGGGTCTTTTCTGATTCCACACAAATCTTAAGATGATTCCTTCCAACTCTCTGAAGAAAGTCCATGGTATTTTGATAGGGATTGCAATTAATGTGTAAATTGCCCTGGGTAACATTGGCATTTTCACAATATTAATTTTTCCAATCCATGAGCATGGAATATTTTTCCATCTCTCTGTGTCTTCCTCCATTTCTTTCAGAAGCATTCTGTAGTTTTTAGGGGATAGATCCTTTACCTCTTTGGTGAGGTTAATTCCTAGGTATCTTATGCATTTGGGTGCAATTGTAAATGGGATTGACTCCTTAATTTCTCTTTCTTCAGCCTCATTGTTAGTGTACAGAAATGCCACTGACTTCTGGGATTGATTTTATATCCTGCCACACTGCCGAATTGCTGTAGTTCTAGCAATCTTGGGGTGGAGTCGTTTGAGATTTCTATGCACAGTATAATGTCATCTGCTGCCCCGCCTCTTGTCAGGTGTACGGCTCAGTGGGAGTTGTTTATCCTGTGAGGCCCATGCGCAGTCCCAGGTACAGGGTGACACCAGGAGGGACAACACCAGTGCCGGTGGCCAGCTGTCCAGCCCTGGCGTCAGCTCCCACATTAACCATCGTAGCTCCCAGTGCGCAGGGGCCTGGGTACTCCGGGGTGGGGGCACTGACCTGCACAGCTCCTTGGCCCGACAACAGGAGCGACCTGGCTGTCCTGTGTCCTCCTGGCCTCTGCCTGCCCCAGGGGAGCACCGGATCCTGGGTTGTGTCCCCCAGTGCACTGGGCCCCGGGGCTTGCAACACTGTGAATGGACCTAAAGTACCATGATGTGAAATTTAGAAGCATCAGAGTAAATTTTGCGCAGTTAACTTATCCTTTATCAAAAATAAAATACATAAGCCCTTATGGAAGGTTTATGAAAATCATAAAATACAGGAACAGCGCAATGACGGGGAGGGGAAGGCTCCATTGGGCTGCAGCCACCATGAGCCCCGCGGCAGGAGCTGTGGCTGGCTCCTGAGGTGGTTCACGGGGTTGCTCCGTGCCCAGGCCGATTGCTCCATTGAGTTAGGAAGCTTCTCCGGCACATCCACGACCTCGAGAGCAGGGGATGGCGTCTGCTCCTCCCCCAGGGCTCTCAGGGGTGCAGGGGGCTCCTCCAGGATGGAGCAGTGAGCTAGAGCAGTGACCACTATCTGCAGGGGCTTCGCCTCCCCAGTGGGCACCTCAGCGCGGGCTGAGCCCTCAGCCCCAGCAGCCAGGATGGCCTCGATCCCCGCAGGCCCCGACGGGGCAGCAGGCCCCACGGTCGGAGCTGGGGCGCGCTCCTGAGCTGCTTCAGGGTGTTTTCCTCGGGCCAAAGCTGTAGCTCCAAGAAGACAAAGTATCACCATCAGGACGGACTGTCCACGTCCCTCCCAAGTCAAGGCCACTCTTCCCACCGCTCCACGTGTGTGAGGGCAAGAGCCCTGGGAGGTGTCCCCAGGCTGCAGCCCGTGGGGTGGGGTGTGAGCCCACCCCCTGCTCCCGACCCAGCTGAACAGAAGCTGGATCTGCGGGCCCCCCCGTCCTCAACTTGGCCACCCCCAGACCTCCTCTCCCCCAGCCTCTGGCTCCGCTGCATGGAGGCGTCTGAATTGCTGGAGGTAACGCAGGGCACAGAGTTCCATGTCTGAGCCTGGCATGTGCTGCCTTAGGAATTGCAGAAGTTTTATAAGGGAGGGAAATTCTGGGAGCTGACAAAAGTCATCCCGGTAATAATCCAGCCATATTTCCAGCATGCAGGAGATGGCCCTGGGGAGGGACAAGCAGGCACAGGCATCAGAAGACAGGGCGCCCTCACTCACAGATGTCCTGAGGGAAGCCCTGCAGAACCCGGGGCCCCGACCTCCCTTGCGGATGTTGGAGGCAAGTCCTGTCCTTGTCCCCCTGCCACCTGGTGGTCTTGCCTGCCACAGGCCTGCTCCCTGAAGAGGGGCTGGGATGCAGCCTCTGTTCTGGGGAGCCCACGCCCAGTGGGGTGACCATCACCGTCTCTCCTGGGGAAGTGGGGCTCCCTCCTCAGCCTGGTCCCTGCCCACCTGCCCCTTGAGTCCACCGGCAGGCGTCCGGAGACGGGGGGTGTCTGGCCTGTTATTGCCCTCACTGTACACACTGTCGCTCTGGGAAGCTCCAAGGCAGGAGGGCTCGGGCTCTGTGTCCTGCCAGGCCTTGCCAGGAGCCGCCTGGGACTGCCACCTTCCCTCCTATGCCTCTGCGCTGCCTCTCTCACGAGGGGTCCCCAGGGGTGTCCTTCCACTGACTCTAATATCCCATCTCTCACCGGGCGGGGCTGCCTGGTCCGGGAGCTTTCACCGGCCCTCCTGAGCACCTGCTGTGCCCCCGGGTCAAGGTGCAACCAGATTGGGGAATGCGATGTTCCCGACCCCCACTGATCTGGGCCCCTGGTGTGGGGCAGAGAGAGGGTTGGGGGGCATAGAGAAGGTCTCCTTAGGGGTCCCAGTCCCTCCCACCAAGCCCGCACCCCATCCTGGCTCTCCTGCCCTCTTTTCCAGAAGGGGCCTTAGACGTTTACCCTGTCACAGGAATTGCAGATGTGTGGGGTGACGGTGCAGCCCCCCCACCACACAGCCCCCTCGCTGCCCTCCTGGAGAGGGAAGGCCCTCCTGCAGGAGCCGGAGTCACTCACAGTTTCTAGCACTGCAGGACCACGTCATTGTTACCCCACGCATCTACGATGCACCCATACCTAGAGGAGGGCGGGTGACATCCCATGAATAATCTTCTGGACGCCACCTCTCATCATGGGGGCTGTCACTGTCTGACCCCTGACTAGGCCGGAGCCCCGGGGCTGTCAGCTCTGTGCGTGGGGCCACGGGCAGCTCCCAGAGAAGCGCCCGCACCTGCTGGGGCCTCCTGAAGGCTTGAGCATGAAAGGGCTCTGGCCAGACCCATGGCACACTATCCGAGTGAGACCGGGGCACCCCGGGGTCCCCCTGTCTTGTTGCCCCAGGACACAGACCCCCAATGGACTCTTAAAACTCCCTTTCAATGGGGAAACAGGCTGCTCAGGACACTGGTGATGGGGGGGAGGAGGCACAGGCCTGGTCACGGGGAGGAGGATGGCTGCTGAGCACAGGCACAGACCCTCTGGCTGACCCGCCACAGGCCAGGCCCCGGGGCTGCCCTCCAGGACCCCGCTATGCCCTGGGTGACCCTGCTTCAGGCGGGGGAGCAGCCCGAGGCCGGGAAGCTCACACCATCCTCAGCCTCCCCAGCAGCAGGTGGCCCAGCCTTGGGCTGCGGAGGGGCAGGTGCTCACTCGGTGAACAGCTGGTCCAGCACCTCGTCCTTGGTGGCGAATCCACGATAGTTGTCTAAGAAGCTGCAAATGGAGATGATGTCCCTGCGCTGCAAGGCGAGCAGCAGTTGTCGGACTTTGTGCTCCAGCAGCTCCGTCTGGCTGGACTTCATCGGGGCGATCCGATGCCCCTTCCCGGCCGAGGCCCCTGCACCCTGAGGACAGAGGGGACGTGCAGCCTGCAGGGAGCCACCGGGACCCCTGAGAATCTATTTGCAGAAGAGAAAATTGACATTCCACATGGAAGAGTAGCCTTTGCCATAGTGCATGGATTTCCCTAAGAAACGTGCAAGATATGTTTTGGGGGTGGGTCCCCGGCCCCAGGGGCATGAGAGGCAGCTCGCTGTGGACCCGAGAATTCCCATTCAAAACATCTGAGCAAGTGCTGATTCCCCACATGAGTCCAGGGGGGGCCATGTCCTCAGGTCTGCAATCACCCCGTCAGGGTGCAGTGGGGTGGAGGACAAGGGTCCAAGGCCAGAAGCTGGCTCATTTGCTCTCACTGTCTTCTGAGAATGAGGACACCTGTAGGTCACCGTGTGGGACACTCCAGGGGTCACAGACACAGGCTCCGTCTGACATGTGGGGGGCAGGAGGGCCCTGAGCAGGGCCTGGCTTCTCGGGAGTAAGGAATGAGGGAGCTGCGAGGAACCGGGAGCTCCAGCAGCTTCTGTCCAATCTGGTGAAAACCATTCTCAGGGGCTGAGTGGGGGGCCGCGCAGAGGGCGGCCGTGGGGGCTCGGTGCACCGCTGCTGCATCTCCAGGTGAGGTGTGGCAGTTGTGGGCTGGGGGCCCTTGCTTGGACGGAGGGCAGGTGTCTTCCTGGTCTGCGGAAGCGCGGCTGTGCATCCACGGGCACGTCTGTTTCCTGGAGGACACAGACTCCCCAAAATCCCCACAAGGGCTTCCTCAATGCCTGGAGTTTTGCTGGGAGGGCCTCCATTGCAGTTTCTTTTGGAGGTTCAGGGTCCTGTCTAGGGGCATCGGGGCACATTTCTTGCCTGGAGTCTGGAGCGGCATTTGGGAATTGTCTGCCAATGCGTTGCTGACAGTGGGACGGGTGTTCTCCTCAGGATACTTGGGTGGTGCCTGGGTGTGTCCCAGCCCATGGCCCTTGGAGCCAGCCTGGGGACCCTCATGGGAGATTCTGCAGGGCCTCTTGGCTCTCTGCTGCACAACCAGGCTGTCAGCCCTGACACAGGGTTGGCGAGCCAGCTGAGGGGTGTCAGCGATCAGCACTTCCTGGGCACCAGGAGGTCCACCAGGTGGGCTGAGGCTAACTTTAGGGCTACTCAGAGGAGATGTGGAATGGGACTGGACAGTCTCATCGGGGGTCTCAGTACGTGCCTTCATTGGCAGGGAAGGCTCAGGGATTAAAACTTTCAGGTAAAAATGGAGATATCATATCGAGATTCCTACACAAGTTTTTTATTGAACTCCATGGGTACAGAATCAATATCCTAAAACATGGTGGCTTCAGAGATGACACTTTTATTCTCTTAGTGTCCAGGGACGACAAGTGAACATCAAGAATTCAGCAGGGCCCCAGGGCTTGTGAAGCCCAGTCACTGACCAAGGCCTGGCAAAATGTTCCTGTTTCTCTTGGCCTCTGGTCAGTAAAGAAGACACATAGACTTAGGTTTCCACCTTTCCTAAGACTTATACGATTTCCTAAACTTCATTATTCTTCACTATTCTATCCTGCACAAAGATGCCTCCTTTCCCAATGCAAAGGATCATGGTCACAAGTAGGAATAAATTGTCGTGTCGACTCAAAAATGTTTCAGCAGACACTACCAATTCTGTGGGCGGAAGAAGCCATAATGACACTTTCAAACCACAAGCTAACAAGGTGCCGTCCTACCTGCATCTACACCTGCCAAGCCCACAATGTGGAAAAAGGCACAAGCCTACAACATATTCCAACTGAATCAAGAGAATATAAAGGATATTGTGGTGGAATTCCCTGAGGAACAGTTAAAATGAGGCATATAAACACTGGATTGAGGATAGAGACTCTTGTAGGAAAGGGAGTTTCAAAGGAATGTTTCCCAAAAGCATAAAACCAGCCAGAGAATTTCTCTTGTGGTGGACCCGGACCACACCTAGGCAGAAACTGGTATTCATCAAAACCTTCACAATCTTTGTAGATTGGGATCATAGTCCAGAGAGATGGAAGTGTAGAAGCCAAGCAATGGATGCCATATTCCCAAATGATTGGTTACAGCTACAAACATTCTGGCTGGTGAGGAGAACCTGTTCCTATGTGATACCTGCGCTCCTTTGGGAGAGTGATCTTCCCTGTCCTAGAGCACTGACATCTAACACTCCTTGGCTCGCTTGAGGTTACTGAGGAAGAAAAAGGACATTCATAGAGATATATCCATTGAACATAGAAACTGATCAAATTCGGTTCAGAAATGAGCAGGGGCAGTTAGGGAGGTTGAGAAAGACCTGAAGGTGCTGTCTGATGAGAGAGTCAAGATTAGGACCTGGGCTGGCCTGAAAGGTCTCTATGAGAAAGGGACCACACCCAAATCCCTTAATCCAATCAAGCGATTATAGCCGATTGGAAGATCTTGCTCTTTACATTTCACTTTTTAACTGAAAGTTAGTTGACAAAATGGATATAACATCTTGAATAACCTCAAACCCTGACCCCATTTTTAATACCATTAGGTCTAAATTCAGCAGAAGTGTTGGTAAAATACCAATAGTTCAGGAAACATGAGTCCTGAGGTTAATTCCCACGCTAAAATGTACCAATATAATTTCACTTGCAGAAATTTCAATCTCCACCAAATCCACATGGACTCACACCTCCATTCACAGAGACACACACACACAGGCACACACACGGAGTCATAGAAATCGCTCTCATGAGGGCATCATTAGCCTGTTGAAGCTGCTGATTGGCTCAATCCCTGCAGCCGCTAAGAGGATTAGGTGGATGTCTTTCAAGTGGCTGAAACGTCACGTGACCTTGGGGCAGTATAAAAGTCCGGGAGCAACGGAAGTGGCCATTCCTGACCATCCCTCTCTCCCACGGGACACCCAGTCTCCTGCAGTGGAGTGTCCAGGACCTTTCTCAGCCTCTCCTGATGGGCGTGAGGACCACAATCGCACTTCAGGTGAGTTTTCAGGCCACTGGTCTGACCTTCCCTGACAGAGCAATGGGACAGTGAGGAAATGATGGAGGGATTGGCCCTTCCTCCACGGGTTAAGGACTCTTTCTGGTCTAACATGTTCTGAGGACAGAGTCTGAGCCAAGGCATGGCTGTGAATGCCCTGGACACCCGGAGGTTCCAATGCCAGTGGAACGGGGCCTCAGGTGTCACATTGGTGTGGGGTGGTGGACGAGCAGGGACAGAAGGCCCCTAAATGTCTCAGTGGGCCCTGCAGGCCTAGAGAAGACACAGGATCAGGGCCCCTGGGCGGCTCCATTGTTTCAGAATCTGACTTCGGTCGGGTCATGATCTCAGGGTCTGGAGATGGATCCAGGCCCTCACTGGGTTTCTGATAACTGAGTGTCTGCTTCTCCCTCTGTCCTTCCTACAGCTCAGGTGATCACTCTCCCTCATACACACACACACACACTCACTCTCCCATAAATAATTGACCTTTTTTTCAATAGAAGAATTACCTGGTTCCCAAGCTGAAAAGAAATTCACCTCCCAAACCTTCGATGGCAGTTAATTGGGGGCACTGCCACGAACACATGGAATGGAAGTGTTCAGATGGGCAGCTTCCCATCGAGTAGAGGAGAATGTGTTTTCCCAATGAATTTGGACTTAACTATGGCTTCCTCTGCTGTCACAAGGGGCATTCAGATATGAGAGAGGGAAGCCCACTTTCCTGACGCTTTTGCCCTTTGCGTGCTCCATGGTGCATCCCACTGGACCTCAATTGGGAGAGGTCCCGCCCTTGGTTTTGCTCCCACAGGGGATTTGGAGAGACTTCATGATAGTGTCAACAAGAGTCTTTCCTTAAGGGTGGCCTTCCTCAGAGCGGGGATGTGGCTTGGCTAAGAGAGCGTAGGCAGGAAGGAGGAAAGAGAAGTGACGGGGGGAAATGTGTGTTTCTCTGGCAGAACTGTCCTGAAGCTTGCTAAGACCTCCTTGGGATGACGGTACAGGGAGCAGGCCAGGGTATGGCTGTGAGTGCCCAGGACACCAGGAGGTCCCAATGCCAATGGAATGGGGCCTCCGGTATCACATTGGTGTCGGGTGGTGGACGAGCAGGGACAGAAGGCCCGTAGATGTCTCAGTGGGCCCTGCAGGCCTAGTGAAGACAAAGGATCAGGGTGCCTTACCAGCTCCATTGTTTCAGGGACTGACTTGGATCAGGTCATGATCTCAGGGTCTGGAGATGGATCCAGGCCCTCACTGGTTATCCTGATAACTGAGTGTCTGCTTCTCCCTCTGTCCTTCCTACAGCTCAGGTGATCACTCTCCATTACACACGCACACACTCTCTCTCGTAAATAACTTACATTTTTTTCACAAAAGAATTTACTGGTTCCCACAAGCTAAAAATACATATATATATATTTGTCAATTTGGTGGGGCTGTATTGGGGACATTGCCAAGAACACATGAAATGGAAGTGTTCATAGGCTCAGGTGGGCAGCTCCCCATGGAGTAGAGGAGAATGTGTTTCCAAAGTGACTTTGGACTTAATCATGGCTTTCCCGGTGGGGCATTCAGATATTAGAGAGGAAAGTCCACTTTCCTGAAGCCTGTACACTTTGAGTCCTCCATGGTGGATCCCTCTGGACCTCAACTGGGAGAGGTTCTGTCCCTGATTTTGCTTCCAAAGGGATTTTGGAGAAACTTAATGATAGTGTCGTCAAGGGTCCTTCAATGCAGACTGAACAACATTCCTTCTTGGTGGCATCCATCAGAGCAGGGATGTGGCTTGGCCAGGAGGGCATAGACAGGAAGGAGGAAAGAGAAGTGACAGGGAGAAATGTGTGTTTGGCAAGACTGTCCTGAAGCTCGCTAAGGCCTCCTTGGGAAGACGGTACAGGGAGGACGCCTAGGTCAGGTGAATAGGACTCTCTTGTTTCTTTTCCCTCAGGCTACCGGAAACCAATCCCCGAAGCAGACTGACTTGTCCCTCCAGGACATGGGACACATGGTGGCCCGTCACTCCCAGCTTGGGCCCGACATTCCCTTGAGACCCCAGAAAGGCAAGAGGCCACAGACAGCAGGACTGGCCTTCGGAGTTCCCAGTCCAGAGGAGGAGGATCCCAGGGTGAGTGGGGAGGCTGGCATGGGTTTTGAAGCAGGAGCTCTGCCAGGAGTCTTGATACAGGCTAGGCTCACAGAAGATCATTGACCAGACCCTGTTGTCATCCTGGCATGGGCTGGAATCCCAGCAGTCTACACATTGGGACACTCAGAGGCTCTGAGCATCAGCCTCAGGGCACCATAAGATCAGATCCACGCTTGTGTTTGTTCCAAATCTTAATGATGTTTCCACCTGTCTTCAACTGACACCTCCACTCCCTCTTCACCTTCCCTCCCTTCCACGGGATGGGGAGTAAGCATCCAGAGGTCTTCACTGTACTGACACCTCACTAGCCAGATAGGATGTCCCCTGTCCTCATCCCATGTGCCACTCCATGAGGTCGGCCTCCCATTCGTGTGCTTGGCAGGTTCAGTGGCATTTGAGTGGATGCACTGACCCCTGCACCTTCCTTCCCCAGGTAAAGTGCAGGGACTGTGGGGCCTTTGGACACAAGGCATCAAGCACCAGATGCCCCATAAAACACTGGGGCACAACCCTCATTCCCGTGGCCTTGGGCTCCAGGAGGCTGAAGGAGAATGTGGAGCCGGGGAGTCAGCGGGACCCAAGACACCAGGCTAGGCTGTTGGACCAGGCTGAGAGGGAGAAGACACAGAGACGAAGGTGAGGAATGGGGCTTGTGACACGAACGCCAGGGCTGATACGACAGACCCTGAGTCCGTGTGCATGCACAGTGTGCAGGGCGGCTGTGGGCAGAGCCAGCTGGGCGAGGCAGCCAGAGGAGCTGCCAGGCTAACAGGGTCCACATTTGGGTGATGGAGCTGTCCCTGCTGATTTGGTGTGGGGTTTGTGGCTGGAGCAGTGTCCCTGCACCAGTGAATGTATGGAGCTTGGCACATGCCAAGGCAGACCCTTTCTGACTCTGCATGCAAGAAACTGCCTGGACGACCTGTTCAGCTCCCTATAGGATGAGGGGCAGAGGTGGGCGTAGAGTGGCTGAGGAGGGAAAGGACCAGGTTGGCCCAAGCCCCGAGCTGGTGTTGGCTGGAAGCCAGGGAAGGGAGTTCCTTCTCCTTTCTATGCCTTGATTTCTGGTGCAGGCAAGAAGCCGAGCAGAGGAAGGCCCTGCTCCACAGGTTCCCCAGGAGACCCCGGGAGGGGCAGAAGTGCACCTGGAAGGAAGAAACGGAATCGTGTGACTATGTGAGGGTGAGTGTGCGCTGCGTCCCGAACTGTGCCCTTTGGGGCTCGCTGGGTTCCATGGGCCTCCTGGGGGAGGTGGGGCTCCACTTCCTTGCTCACCAGTGGCAGTTGAGTAGCGTGGTCTTTGCACCCTTTTTTCCCTTGGTGCCCATGATGTTGCCTTATGCCTCATATGTGTGTGAACTGTGGCTGGTTGGCGTGTGATGGTCATTGGCGGGCACTCCTGGAGCACATACCAACCTCAAAGAACAGTCCTGTGTCCTTCATGACACGTTAACCCCATGCCCATCCCCACTCAGGAGCTCCTACCATGACTCTCCAGCAGCAGGACTCCTATCGCCTCATGTGCAGAGAGGATGGAAGCGCTGGTCCAATGGAAGAAGCATCGCTGTGAGGCAGGACTTTCCGTGTCCCTCCACCATGTTAAAGGGCATCAACAACATCCTGTCATTCTCCGGGAGGATCCAAACATCCTTTGTTCCGGAGCAGCCCTGCAGCCCCATTCCCTAATCCTAGGTCAACAGATTCCATCTCTTTCTTTCCCTGTTCTGGGGCAGGAAGTGGTTACTAAGGTCGTGGGCGTTTGTTGGTTTCTTTCTTTCCTGAATGTTCATTTTAGCTTGGTGCTGAGGCCAAACTCATGGTGTCCTGTGTCTTTTCTTTTCCCACAGCGTCCACACATGCCGATGCCCGTCTACAACACCAGGAGGCCTTCTATCCGTGAGCCTGCCCTGCTGATGCAGCCACGTACTGAGAACCCGGACACAAGACTCTGGTCTCATTCCACATCTCTGACTAGCCCTAAACTTAGCCTCAGGCCCCTTGGTGGACCTCCTGGAGCCCAGGAAGTGCCAATCGCTGACACCCGTCAGCCGGCTCGCCAACTCTGTGTCAGGGCTGACAGCCTGGTTGTGCAGCAGAGAGCCAAGAGGCCCTGCAGAGTCTCCCTTGAGGGTCCCCAGGCTGGCTCCAAGGGCCATGGGCTGGGACACACCCAGGCACCACCCAAGTATCCTGAGGAGAACATCCGTCCCGCTGTCAGCAACGCATTGGCAGACAATTCCCAAATGCCCCTCCAGACTCCAGGCAAGAAATGTGCCCATATGCCCCTAGACAGGTCCCAGAAATCCCGAAAAAAACCGGGATGGAGGCCCTCCCAGCACACCTGCAGGATCATTGAGGAAGCCCCTCTAGGGATATTGGGGAGTCTGTGTCCTCCAGGAAGCAGACGTGCCCATGGATGCACAGCCGGGCCCCCGCAGACCAGGAAGACACCTGCCCTCCATCCAAGCAAGGGCCCCCAGCCCACACCTGCCACACCTCACCTGGGAACGCTGCAGCCGTGCACCGAGCCCCCACGGCCGCCCTCTGCGCGGGCCCCCACTCAGCCCCTGAGAATGGTCTTCACCAGATTGAACAGAAGCTGCTGGAGCGCCCGGTTCCTCGCAGCTCCCTCATTCCTTCCTCCCGAGAAGCCAGGCCCTGCTCAGGGCCCCCCTGCCCCCCACCTGTCGGACGGAGCCTGTGTCTGTGGCCCCTGGAGTGTCCTCCACGGTGACCTACAGGTGTCCTCATCCTCAGAAGACACTGAGAGCGAATGAGCCAGCTCCTGGCCTCGGACATTGTCCTCCACCCCACTGCACCCTGACGGTGTGACTGCGGACCTGAGGACGTGGCCCCTCCTGGACTCATGTGGGGAATCAGCACTTGCTCAGCTGCTTTGCTTGGGAATTCCCGGGTCCACAGCGTGATGCCTCTCATGCTCCTGGGGCCGTGCACAGACACCGAACCACAAAGACACACCTTGCACTTTTCTTTAGGGAAATCCGTGTGCTGTGGCAAAGGCTACTCTTCCCTCTGGGATGTCAATTTTCTCTTCTGCAAATAGATTCATCAAAAAATGGGAGGAATTTTGAATGAGCACTTGTGACTCCAATGGAAATAGAAACTCAGACTTTAAGCTCTCATTGGCGTACACATGTCTGCATTTGGGTTTTCAGCTTTGAACAGCCGCTGTGGGCCCTGCAAATGGACACTGTGTTTTCTCCTGAGATGAGCTTTTCTTGACTCAGTGGTGGTAGCTTTGCAGAAACTGTGATTGTCGATATTTAACCCAGGCAGTTCGTTTATTCTTTAATGTTAATTTAAAATTGTGTGTAGTGTTTTTCTGTTAATAAAATATTAGCACAAATGAATAGTGTGCATGTCATTCTTTTGATCTTGTTTTGTGGGGTTTTTATTGCTCAGCATTTCTGAACCTCTCCATAGTTATATTAATTCCTCCAGCCATAATTACTTGAGAGGAGACAGCAGCTTGATAGGTTCAGGGGATACGTAGACATTGAGGGTCTCCTGCACACCCAGTGTTCTGCGTGAAGTACTACCCAGGCAACGTGGATCCCTGAGCATCCAGTGTGGGTGCCAAGTGCTCCACATGGGGCTGCGGTCGCACATGGTCTGTAATGGGATGAGTTGACAGTTTCATTCTTTATATATCCTGAAACCGACTTCAATGTTGGATCATGATGCCTCCTTTCAGAGGCCTGACCATGGAGATTTATCTCCTTCCAGATGATTTCCTAAGAAGGCAAAGTTTGACTAGTGGGCATGTAATGGTCCAGATAGCACAGGACCCAGGACTGGGTACTTCCCTCTGACAGTCTGTCTTTCTCTCTCTGTCCCTCGTTCTCAGGCATATCTCTGAAGTGCGCCAATGGAAACAAAACAATACAACACCATGTGATACCAAACCAAATGAAACTCAGCAAAACCAAACCAAACCAACCCAAATGAAACCAAACCAAAGCACATCCATAGTTGTGTCTTGAGGATTCCTTTTTTAGGAAAAACAACTGACTGCTCTTTCCTCACTCCAGAGCTCCTGTTCAAGGGTGTTCCCTCTCTCTGTGCATATGGAGGGTAGAGGAGCTCCTCGATGTGCACACTAGGTTTTTAAATTCAGAGGGCAGTAGAGAAGCCACGGTGTGGGATCCTTCTCCCACACTCAAGCCCTAAGTAACTCCCATTCATGCAATCATTATGTGATCCGGGTCAGAGTCTGATCCCTGGAGCCTCAGTCCCCTGTCTCATTCCATGAAAGCTGCCCTATTGCTACCTCATGGCTTCTGAGGAAAATGCAGCTTCCTGGGCACTCAAGGGATGCATGCCACAACAGAAATATGAGGATCCCAGAGGTCCAAGGGTAGGAAGGCCGATCCTCACAGGGAATGTCGGGATTGGAGATAGTGAAGTAGCCTAAGGATTCTTGGACCTGCAGGTATATAGGGCACAGGGGTGAGGAGGCAGGCAGGCTTGAGCAAAGGGCCTTCAGGCTGGGCTCTCCAGCAGAACTGGTACTTCATGTGCTTGGAGGGAATTTGGTCCATGTGCCCAGGGAGACCAAGGAGAAAGACTAGCAGAAGAGTCATGGGCAGGCCTGTGCTCTCCCCTCCAGTCACCTCACGTGTCTTTTGCTTCCCTGCCATCAAAACACCAAACCAAAGCAAAGCAGACCAAATCTATCTTCCCAATGGAAAATCCAGTCTCATCCAGATATGGAGGAAGACAGAGTTATCTGGACAAGCTGGCATAGGTTATGGATATACCATGAGCCTGAGACACTAAATCTCAAATTGTCAAGAAGCAAAACTTGTATATGGAGAACAATAAAATTCATTCCAGTGACAAGAAGCCAAACATAAAGAATGTATCTATAAAATATGAGTGTAAAAAATTGAAGTTACCAAATGTCTTAAAATCGAAGAGTTGAGAAAACATGAAACCAGTGGAAAAGGGGAAAAAGACAAAAAAGCATCATAGAAGTTTAAACTGCAGATATAGGAATCATTAGATGAACAGTCACATTCTCTATACTGTGTTGTCCCACACCTGGAATACGCAGCCCTTTGATGTCCATACACATGGTGTTCATGGCATCTTGGGAGCTGATCTCCCGGGGGAGGGGCCTGCTGCACTGATGCTCAGGGTCTGTTCCTGGTCCGGCTTACACGTCCCCTTGCCTCGGGGCTGGGCTCACTGTGAGCTCTTTCTGGTTTTCCTGTGTGGCTTTGTTCCTTGAAAGCCCTCTGTGCCTCTTTAGGAGACCAACACGAAATGGCTGGAATCTGATCTCCAGCCTGAGAGCAGAAAGATCAGGGTCCCGCTCTTCAGTAAGCACTCAGGGCCAAGCAGGAGTCACTGGGGTGTGCCAGATGCTGCAGATGCCTGTGGTGGGCGCCCAGACCAGTCTGCCAGGAGAAGAGAGAGGGTTGCCCTGTTACTGTTCCTTCCAGGGTCTCTGCACTGAGAGCTGTCCCCCGGGGGTGCACCTACACTCTCTGCCTCTCCCAGGGGAAGGGGCAGGGTCCCCACTTCCCTGTCCTTTGCAGGATTCCCATGTGGAGAGTGGTCAGCCGATTAGGCAAAGTGGTTCCAGTTTTAGGGCCAACTGAGCTGAGATTCCCCTCGCACTCTTGTTGGCCATGACCAGTGTCCACACCCCAAGGCTTGGGAACTCCACCCCCGTGGGCACCCCCATTCTTTCTGGGACTCTCAGAATTCTGAGACACTGTGTCCAGAGTAGTGTCTGCCCATTTCACCACCTGAGCTCATTTCAGGCAAGGTTGTGTCTCACCGGATCAGATTGCTAAGGCAGATTGCAATGTGGGCTCTGTGGCCCTTTCCTTTCCCGATTCTGGGGTGCGTAAACTGCCCGCCCTGCCATTCACCTTCTGATATATCACTTTGGATTCACGTCTCGCATCTCCCACCTTGCAGAGGGTGGTCGCTTTTCAGTGAAGAGTTCCAGCAATTCTTTTATTAAACGTCAGGTGGGATTCCTACCTTTTCACAACGATCGGATAGCATCTACCTACCTTCAAGGATCCAGCTGAGCGGAGGTCCCCAGTTTTCGACAATCTTGCCCCTTCACTATCTTATTTCTTTGCAATTGTAATTTTGCCAGTGTTTTACACAGTTGAGCTCACTGAATTTTTAAATATATTTATTCTTGCGATAACAATAATCAATTATCTCAGGTTCCTCGGGGAGTTGGTACATACACAATGCCAAATATAATCAGTAATTTATTATGAAAATACAAGTGTTGTGATGAATCAATTTTGAGTTTCGATGTGCATAGGAAAGGGTTAGAGGATGACAATACCTTAGTTCAAATCCAATAGTAGATACGGATGCATTTATGGGAAGCCGGAATGCCCACTGTCCTCCTAATTTCTGTCAAATGCACCGAGTCCTATTTGGGAATTTTCAAATCGGATATAGAATACGCTTCTTGCTCAAATGTTGTTTAACTGATGTAGCAGGATCTGATGACTCTACCTTTGCTTATTTAATAGAGGATGCTCAGGCATAGCTGGTGGTTTTCCTATCCTGAGGAATCCACACACATGTAGAGAAAGTATCCTCTTCTCTTTTATAACATAAAATAAATATGTGTCATTTGCTTCAAAAAGTTAAAATACATTGGAACCAGATCTAATGAGGTATGAATACATGTGGAAAACCATTTGACTTTCTAAGACAGCATTTATAATCATTCCTTTATGTATGGATGTGTGTATTCTTTGAGTATCTGCGTGTGTTGGGGGTTTGTTTCAGGAAAGAGGGTCTACCTGGAGGAAGAGCAGACCTTGCCCATCCCACACCCCTGTCCTCCAAAGCCCCAACTGCCCAGAAAATTCTAGTGATGAGTGACCTGTCACTCTTCCTGAAATTTTCTCTCTCCGACAACAATCATGTCTAAGTCGAGTTGTGACTCTGAGCCCGGGCTGTGGATCTCCTCCTAAATAGTTCCCTCTGTGCCCTGAAATCCTGTGTCAGTCATTATCGCTGGAGCCGCTTTGGAAAACCAAACATCCTCTACAACGCTGGATCCAGGAATTCTAGATGAATGAAGACTGACAGGTATTTTTGGAATTAAAGGGTTTAAATTCTCAAAGTGGAGTTAGATTTTGAATGACTACATCCAATGAAGTGTCTTTTATTGTTGATTTGATCTGAACTGACAGGAATCTTAAGTGAAATGGCAATAGGGCAGGACACATGAATGATGAAGGAAAAAGCCACAGAAAAATCCACATATGCAAGTCAATCTGTACAAATTTCGGTATCCAAACCTCTGCTGGATTAACATCTGCATTCAGACACACACACACACACACACACACACACACACACTCACACTATGAACACCCACAGAATCATCCATTCAGCTCCCTGCACGCTGTGGCCAGCATCTCCTGCATGACCTTCTCCCACCTGTGATACCCACACCTGAGCAAGTCCACCCACCTGTTCCCATTGCATAGGGGAGGTCACAGGAAGGAGCCTTGCACCGTGAGCTCAGACCAGCAGAGGGCGACGCTGGCCAGCCCAAGTTGTTCCTAGGCTTCCAGGAGGACCCCACTTTGTGCAGCTGCTCAGGCTGGCAGGTGTGCAGCTCCACACTTTGGGCTGCAGCGTGTGCATTTGCTAGAGCTGCAGAGGCACGATGAGTATTGACAGAAGGTCTGGGGACGTGGTTCCCACCTTACAACTCTAGTGTTGCCACAGCTGGACACTGCCTGCTGAGGAAAGGTGAAAAATCCTTCCTGTGCTGTGCTTCCAGTGCTCCGCAGTCCTTGCTCATCCCCTTGCAGCCCCTGCACCTGGGGAAACCATGGCTTTCATTGGAAGCCTGGAGGCCCTACTGGGAGGTAAATATTGGTTTGGAAAAGAGTAGATCAGGTTGTGACCCTGTAAGTGCCAGGAAGTTTCTGATAATATTGCCTCTGATAAATAAGGGGTCCTCCTGCTTCACCGCCGGCCAGGACCTTCCAAGCAGGGAAGGAGGGCTGAGGAATAGCTCTCAAGAGCAATGTTACTCCCTATCTATTTCTCCATCGACTGTGTGTCCATCTATCGCTGACGAGCCTCCCTGTCATCCATCTCTCCTCCATCATCTCTCCATCCTAAACCTAGAAATTTCTCATTCCTCACAATGCACATATTCACTTTCACATAATAGGAGATGAGATGACTTTCCTGCCGCTCTGCACCTGATTTCACAGAAACTACTAAGGCAGGACTGTCTTGGCCCAGTACATGGTAGTTTTTAAACGTAACTGTCTCATGTTTTCAAATGACTTAGCCTGTGAATAAATCCATTGAAAATGACATTGGCACTGGCATGTTGACTCCTCTCTCTCCTAGAAAGTCCTGCCTGCAAGGCTGCTGCTTCCTGGTGAATAGCTCCATGTCCAAGAGAAAAGAAAAAGGAAACAAAGGAGCCCCCATTTGGACAAACACCACAATGTCCTCCATTAACCTGGTCATGAACATGTCTGCACGTGGCCTGGCCCAGAGCCTGATCCTTTGTCCTCCTGAGCGCTTGCCCCATGGCCCATAGCCTTCCCCATCGCTGTGACACAGTCAGCACACGAGCTGCACTGGAGCTTCAGTTCTGTGAAAGCAAGCATTCCAGAAGACATAGGACAACCACCCCCTTCTGGACTCTTCTAAATAGCACATGAGATAGTGAACATGCGTGTCAACATAGATATCATTTAATTTGGAAAAATGTGTGTGGAGTCAGTCTTCTTGGATGTGTAACTCATGAATCGAAGGGTGAGGAAAAGAACGGTTTTCTGAAATAGCTGCAGTTTTGAACACCTGACCCAGGGTCACAGGGCATAGAGGGTCCCATTCAGGAGCAAATCCACAACCCCAGACTCAGAATCACAACAAGAGTCCAGACGACACCTTCTGCAGGGTTTGCCTTGGATTCAGGAGCCTAGGATCCTGGGAAGCTGTTGCCCATCCCTGCCCAAGGGGACTGTCACCTTCTGGGCCTCCAGAATGAGGGTACCAGTGCCCACATGTGTGCACATAGGACCTCGTGGACCTGGATGCATGTACACATCAAGGAAGAACGTGTGGGTGGAGGTATGTCCTGCAGGTGACACCCGCCACAAAGGTCATAGATATGAGGCCACAGTGGCCTGGGGACGTCTGGGGGAAGCACCCGCTAGGACACTCCCTGTCCCACAGGAAAGATGCCGATCATCCCCGATGGGCACAACGGCTACTCCGGGGTCAAACCGGGGAAGACTGGACGGTCGTGTCTGAACCCAGGCGTGTGTCCAGGCCAGGGCCCTGGGTGCACACAGTCCTTCCCTGGAGCCTGTGGAGAGGGGTGTGTTGTGTCCCTGTGTGCACATACCATTGCCTGCAGGGAGTGGGGGCGTCGGCAGCACGAGCACTGCCCCTGCAGCTTCCTCCAGGAGTGGGTCAGGGCGGGGGTCCCAGGAAGTGAGGTCACTTCCGTGTCACAGAGCCTAACAGAACTTGGAACCCCCCCAACCAGGCACATGCATCCAGTGCAGCCCCAGCTCAGGCTCACTTGGCTGGAGACATCTGCTACTGAAGGATGTTCTCTTGCTGCCGGCCCACCTCTGGGGGCTCTGGTTCCCAGGAACCCCAGGGGTGCGGCTTGTTCCAATGCTCTAGGCATTGGCTCCAGCATAGATACCAAGGCGTCAGGGCGGTGATCAGGAGGCGCCGTCAGGTAACACAGCGCAGGCCAGGCCAGGCCCCCTGTGCCACCTTCCTGGGAGCCCCATCCCCTCCTCTTCAGGTTCAGGGAACCAGGGATGTGTGGGCAGGTCCCATCCAGGCTGGGGGACACTGCAGGGCGGCAGGTTCCCCGGGGATCCCTTCAGGGTTATCCTGATGTCATGGAGGACAGGGGGGAAACAGGGTTCCTGAGGTCCTCTACCCGCCCCGGAGTCACCCCAAGACCCTTCAGCCTCATCCCTTTGCTGTCCCGGGGGGCGGTGGGTACCGCCTGCGCTGTGTGCTCCCACATGAGTCTGGATCCCCCCCTCCCCACACCTGCCCCCATGGCCCTGCCCCTGCCAGGGCCAGATGCAGAGTCCCTGCGCACAGATGTGTGGGAACATCAGAATAGAGCCCTCAGGGGAGGCCTGTTCCCCCGGGGGTTAGCGCCTGCCTTCCCCCAGGCCTGATCTCCGAGGCCCGGTATCGAGCTCCGCCTGGGCTCCCTGCGCCGGGTGCTTCTCCCTCTGTCTGTGTGGCTGCCTCTCTCGGTCTCTCTCTCTGTGTCTCTTGAGGTCCTTGTATTGATCCAAATATTTTGAACATTTATCCTCTGAGATTGTTTCTCTATTGCATAGTTGGTCCTGTTTGTGTAAGAGACAGGCAGGGAGCTTGAGCGGGAGAGGGAGCCCTAGCTCCTCAAGCCCACGGGGCCCCAGCGCAGGGCCTGCCGGGGCGGGATCCCAGGCCTCCGGGCGGCTCCCTGCAGGCTGCACGTCCCCTCCGTCCCACCTCAGGGTGCTGGGGCCTTGGCCGGGAAGGGGCATCGGATCGCCCTGATGAAGTCCAGCCAGACGGAGCTGCTGGAGCACAAAGTCCGACAACTGCTGCTCGCCTTGCAGCGCAGGGACGTCATCTCCATTTGCAGCTTCTTAGACGACTATCGTGGATTCGCCACCACGGACGAGGTGCTGGACCTGCTGTTCACCGAGTGAGCACCTGCCCCTCTGCAGCCCAAGGCTGGGCCACCTGCTGCTGGGGAGGCTGGGGATGGTGTGAGCTTCCCGGCCTCGGGCTGCTCCCCCGCCTGGAGCAGGGTCCCCCAGGGCCTAGGGGGGTCCTGGAGGGCAGCCCTGGGGCCTGCCTGTGGCGGGTCAGCCAGAGGGCCTGTGCCTGTGCTCAGCAGCTGTCCTCCTCCCCCATCATGAGGCCTGGGCCTCCTCCACCCCGTCACCAGGGTCCTGAGTGGCCTGTTTCCCCATTGAAAGGGAGGTTTGAGAGTCCATCAGTTTCTGTGTTGTGGGGCAGCCAGACCCGGGGACCCCGGGACCCCCCAGACCCACTCGGATATGGGCCATGGGCCTGGCCGGAGCCGTTTCATGCTCAAGCCTTCAGGAGGCCCCAGAAGGTGCGGGCGCTTCTCCGGGAGCTGCCCGTGGCCCCACGCACAGAGCTGACGGCCCCCGGGGCTCCGGCCTAGTCAGGGTCAGAGGGTTACAGCCCCCATGATGAGAGGCCGCGTCCACAGGACGATTCATGGGATGCCCCCGCCCTCCCCTAGGTATGGGTGCATCGTAGATGCGTGGGGTAACAATGACGTGGTCCTGCAGTGCTGGAAACTGTGAATGACTCCGGCTCCTGCAGGAGGGCCTTCCCTCTCCAGGAGGGCAGTGAGGGGGCTGTGGGGTGGGGGCGGGGCTGCACCCTCACCCCACACATCTGCAATTCCTGTGACAGGGAAAAGGTCTAAGGGCCGTTCTGGAAAGAGGGCAGGAGAACCAGGATGGGATGCGGGCTTGGTGGGAGGCACTGGGACCCCTAAGGAGACCTTCTCCATGCCCCCCCCAACCCTCTCTCTGCCCCACACCTGGGACCCAGAGCAGAGGGAGTGGGGAGCATCGCACTCTCCAACCTGGTGGCACCTGGACCCGGGGGCATAGCAGGTGCTCAGGAGAGCTGGTGAGGGCTCCCGGACCAGGCGGCCCCAGCCCCATGGGAGAAGGGAGATTAGAGTCAGTGGAAGGACACCCCCGGGGGCCCCTCAGGAGGGAGGCAGCCCAGAGCCACAGGAGGGAAGGTGGCCGTCCCGGGCGGCTCTTGGCAAGGCCTGGCAGGGCAAAGAGCCGGAGCCCTCCTGCCTTGGAGCTTCTCAGAGCGACAGTGTGTGCAGTGAGGGCAATAACAGGCCAGACGACCCCGTCCCCGATGCCTGCTGGCGGACTCAAGGGGCAGGTGGGCAGGCACCAGGCTGAGGAGGGAGCCCCGCTTCCCCATGAGAGATGGTGATGGTCACCCCGCTGGGCCTGGGCTCCCTGGAACAGAGGCTGCGAGCCAGCCCCTCCTCAGGGAGCAGGTCTGTGGCAGGCAGGTCCGCCAGGTGGCAGGGGCACAAGGAGCAGGACTGCCTCTGACACCCCGCACGGGAGGCTGGGTCCCCGGGTCCTGCAGGGCTTCCCCGGGACACTTGCATGTGACAGAGCCCTGTCTTCTGATGCCTGTGCCCGCCTGTCCCTCCCCAGGGCCATCTCCTGCATGCTGGAAATGTGGCTGGATTATTATGGGGACGACTTTTGTCAGCTCCCCGAATTTCCCTCCCTTATGAAAATTCTCTAATTCCTAAGACAGCACATGCCGAGTTCAGACGTGGAACTCCGTGCCCGGCGTAACCTCCAGCAATTCAGACTCCTCCATACAGTGGAGCCAGAGGCTGGGGGTAAGGAGGCCTGGGGGTGACTGAGCTGGGGACAGGTTGGGCCCCAGGGATCCAGCCTCCAAGCAGCTGGGCTGGGAGCAGGGGGTGGGCTCACACCTCACCCCATGGGCTGCAGCCTGGGGACACCGCCCAGGGCTCTTGCCCTCACACACGTGGAGCAGTGGGAAGAGTGGTCTTGACTTGGGAGGGACGTAGAAAGTCCGTCCTGATGGGGATACTTCGCCTTCTTGGAGCTACAGCTTCGTCCTAAAGAATACACCCTGAAGCAGCTCAGGAGCGCGTCCCAGCTCTGACCGTGGGGACTGCTGCCCCGTCGGGGCCTGCGGGGATCCAGGCCTTCCTGGCTGCTGGAGCTGAGGGCTCGGCCCGCGCTGAAGTGCCTGCTGGGGAGGCGAAGCCCCTGCAGATAGTGGTCACTGCTCTAGTTCACTGCTCCGCCCTGGAGGAGCCCCCTGCACCCGCGGCCACCCCAGAGGAGGAGCAGAACCCGGCACCTGCAATCGGGGTCCCCAGAGTGCCAGAGCCGCCACCTGCATCTGGAACAACTGGCTTCGACCCCTGAGCTCACCCCAGCTTCCAAAGCAGGGCTCATGGTGGCTGCAGCCCAACGGAGGCTTGCCCTCCCCTGGCATTTCACTGTTTCTTTATTTTCCATTTTTCTTTAACCTTTAACCTGTATAATGGCTTATGAGTTTTATTGTAATAAAGGATAAGTTAACTTCACACAACATTGACTCTGATGCTTTTAAATGCTACATTGTTGTACTTTAGGTCCTTCACAGTGTGGCAGGCCCGGAGCCCAGGGCACCGGGGGACACAGCCCAGGATCCGGTGCTCCCCTGGGAAAGGCAGAGGACGGGAGGACACAGGACATCAGGTCACTCCTGCCGCCGGGCCGCGGCAAAATTTTGAGGGTACTCAGGCCCCTGCTAATTTGTTTTCCAGTATTTTTGGATTACAAGAGCAGTTCCAGGGCACCCAAATGACATTAGAAATTTTATGCGGGCTCTAGTGAGGCAAGGAGGGTTGTGTGACTCTCCCAGGTCTACAGGGAATGGTGCTGATCTCTGGACAGAACGTGTACATTTTTCTAGGATCTGTCAACCTGGGGACATTATCCACTTGGCTTCCCTGCCCTCATGGAGGGTATATGCCTCAGGAGAGGAATGTGGAACATGCTGAGAGGGTTTCCGCATGAACGGAAACCAAGCAGTGGAGTGGGAGAACTGTAGCCTCGTTGTGTGAAAGTCTTCTGGGGAACAATCAGAAATGGTCTCCAAATATCGGACCCTCCTCTTGAATAGAAAATGTAGTCAGTGTTTTATAACAACCACCCATGAACAATCCATAATAAGACACATAACAGTAAAAGTAATAATCAAGAGCAATGTAATGATTGGAGGACGATCACAATGACTTTAACGCTATTAAAGCAATTAATACTGCCAAGTCTACTACAACAAACCTAAGAAGTTGGGAGATTCCGGTACATATTTCTCAAATTCCTTGTCAAATCACAAGATATCAGGACCTTCTTCCTGGGGTATCTCAGGGTCTGAGCCCCATGTTCTGATCAAGAAAATTATTTCATAAGGCCAAAACAGGCAGCCTCTGGCATAGAAAGTCAAACCAACTAGGTCCAGGTAATGGGAGATCTTGGGAACTTGTGTGCACATCCCAGTGGGGGAGCTTTAAAGAATGGAGATGGAAGGAGGGCTGTCTGGGTCTGACCAGCCACATGATACCCATCAGATTTCAAGTATTTGGCCAGCCCAGGGTGCATGCAGAGAAGGCAGGAGCCAGACTCACAGCCAGGGTGCATGAACCAGGCTATGACTCCCACTAAACCCCAGCATTTTCTTAGCCTTAGCATCCCATTGCCCTTCTTCCACCTCTTCCATCCAACCACTGGATGTCCAGGTAACCATATTTGCATATAGAGGCTCTGGGCTGTTGGAGTGTGAGCCTCTGTCAACCAGACCAGCAGGGGTGACAAAGGCCAGCATAGGAGTTTCATACTGCTTTTGGGTGAAACCAGGAAGTGCTGAAGTTGCTGGAGTAGGTGGGCAGTCACCACCCGGTGCCTTCAAAAGGCAAGTTCCCCTTTTTTGGAACAAGGAGAGGACTTTAAACATTTCCAGGGACTCAGGCTGGCTGAGATTGCCCAATAGTGGTTCCCTGACGCTGAGCTGAAGTACAAAATTCTAAGGATATTTGGGCAGGTGTCAGCTGAAACCTCTCCAGGAAGACAAGAGCTGCTCCTTGGTTCCCAAGTAGACTCGAAAACATTTGACGACTCTGGCCATCCAAGAACAAAATCCCTATGTCTTCCCGCTCATCACAGGAGGTATCTGGACCTACAGGAGCTCTCATAAAGTTTTATTAGAGATTCAGTTAGGTCATGGGAAGCCTGGTTGGATTTCAAGTTTTGACACTATCGGTTCTCAGGGTCTGAGCTGAAGCAGATAATTCTGAGGATGCTTCAGTTCAGGATAACTTTCTCCATCATCTTCACAGAGGCGAGTGATCCCTGGGCCCCCAAGTGTTCTTTAAAAACTTTGTGGAGGTTCTGGTGGACCAAGGATGCCCGGAAATGGCCGCAGCTTGCTATGTGGAGACGATTTCTAGGAGGCGTTCAGAGGGAAAACCAGGCATAGCCCAGTTAACTCCTTGAAATGAGGATGGAGTAGAGATGGAGCAGATAAAAAGAGAAGGGAGAGCTACTTGGGGAGGGAACCTGAGCTCCATGAATAGGGACCACCAACCCCAACTGTCAGAGTAGACAAGCACATCTCCCCACCCCTCACCCCTGCCCCCAGCCTTATCCCCTGGGTGTTCAGGCACAGCCGCGGTCAGTGCTTGCTTTGGAAGTGGTGCTGTTTAGAGAGCGCTACAGAGTTCCTGTCCTGCTCGACGTGACATTCTCCCCAGGGCTCATTCTTTTCTCTTTTTTAATATATCTGATTTTGTTTCCCCCTTTTCTGTGTTTCAATCCTAAGCTCTCTGCCTATTGTTCGACCCTCTTAAAAAGTTCAGTCTGATCAGGTATGTCCATCAATCTCATCATCTTGTAGAACTCTGTCTCAGAGATTTCTGAGGTGTCACAACCAATATTGTTGCCAGCTGTGCATGTTGCTCCCTGTCGCATGGAGATGTCTCTTGGCTCTCATCCTGGGATTCCCACCAGAGTGTTCTCTTGAGTTTTCCACTACTTTCCTATTGTCACTGTAATGAATTACCATACACTTAGTAACTAAAAACAACAGAAAATATTTCTTTTTTTTTCTTTTTTTACAGGTTTGGAGGCCTAAAACCTACAATGAGTCATTTTAATAGTCGTATGGTGGTATCTCACTGGAGAAACCCCTATGGATTCTCTATGTTTCTTACATACTTCATTGTCTCATTTGATGAAAATACTTTGCTGCAGTTTTCACAATTGGCCTTGGTTCTTTAAAAGCAAATAACTTTGCTTAGTAAAATTATATATGGAGAAAATATAGAAGTGAAGTATACATAATTGTTTCATTGAAGATCTAGTAGGTTCCTTGAGAATAGAGAGTGTGCCTCATTTGTCCATATGTCTGCAATGTGTGTTAATAAAAAACTCCAGGACCACCGTCATCATTACTCTTCCCCCATTTTGAGTTACTACCATTGGTAATTAAGCACTGTTGTCACCTCTGTGTCTACTTCATACATTTCAGCAAACCCTAGGTTTCTGTTCATCAAAACAAATGAATAAATATCCTACCTCAAGTGTAATAATATCGCCTATTCCTCCTTGAATATACTTGGCCAGGACTTTTAGATACTGGCTGTTCTCTTTTATACTTCCAGTTCTTTCCTTGGTCAAAAGCAGGGAGTCTGATGCAGGCTATGGTAAGGCATGGTTGGACAGGATGGTTAAGACCTCTAGTTCCTGTTTCTACCCTAAATGTAGAAGGGCACATTCGGTTTGGGAGTCAGCTGGAATCTCAGGAGGAATTCATTTGAGAAGACCAGAGTTGAAAGGTAACAGGGGGAGCCAAGGGTGGAATAAAGCCATAAAAAATGACTTAAGCCCCAAAGATCAGTTGTATGGAGCTAATTTTCTTAGACTCAGTTTTCCTATAAGTAGATCCTTATCATTTCCCATTGCCTGGGCCCCCGAGCTGTATCATGGCTCTGTCATGCTATTATCTGAAAGTCACTAACTCTTGGAGAATATAAGCAGAGGAGGTTTGGAGACAAAAAACACTGTTAGGAAAATGCCCCATTTTCTGTTACCCATCTCCTGTTCTGTTTCACTGATGAAGTACAGATGGTTCTAAACACCTGGAAAGCCCCTGACTGCAGTTCATCCAAGTCCATCTTACCAGACCTAGGATGTGATGCACACAATCAGGAGGGAGCATTCAGGTACCAGGGAATTATGGTCTCTCAAACATTGACTATCCCATAGGACGTAGTGGGATGTAGGTAGTGTAGGTCGTGGAGTCTTTGGCCTATGTGTAGGATTCTCTCAAGTGTTCAGTTTCTCAAACTGAATAAGTCTTTTATAAACTTGTTTTGTTACCTGAGGAGACTTGGTTCAAAAAAGAATAGATTTGCACGAAGATAGTAATGGTTCTCATGGGTGAGGTGTACATACAGACAGGTGGAAAATGACTTCATTTCAGTCCGCACTCACCAGGACTAGTAGAATGTCCCTGCATCATGAGGACATTTCAATACCTCCCTACAGGTATCTGAGGACAGGGGTGTCCTATGATAGCAGAACGGCCTTCAAGGGAGGACAGAGAGTCCTTGTTATTTTGGATGCTCATGGAAGTGGGCAGTTTTGAATGGAAGTAATTGTCAAATGGGAACATAAGCTACGGACACTTTGGCAATAAAATGGAACAGCAATCTTTCAGGTCAGTTAAAGTGATTTTGACTAGATTGACAAGAAGTTGGTTTGAACGAGGACAGGGTATTTTGTCTGAGAACTCTGTTTCAGACTCTGCTAACTAAAGTGAAACTCAGTCATTCTGTTCTGAGCTCCCACAGGATTCCCATCAGGCTGTGGAAACTGCCATGTTCTATGTTACTTTGCTGGACATGTATTTTCCAATGAAAGTCTGAGGTTCTAGGGCACCTGGGTGGCTCAAACGGTTAAGCATCTGCGTTTGGCTCAGGTCATGATCCTGCAGTCCTGGGATCCAGCCCCGCTTTGCTCAGCAGGGAGTCTGCTTCTCCCTCTGCCCCTGCCTTCCCACTTGTGTATACCAGCTCTCTCTCAATTGAAAAACAAACAAACAAACAAACAAACAAATAAGTAAATCTATCTATAAAGTCTGAACTTCTGTTTCCCGAGCAAGGAGGTGAGACATTTGTTATGTTCCTCTCAATATCTCCTTTTCAAAAAGTGCAGGACAGTGAAATACCACTGGGCTGAAAGACAGAACTTCTAGATTTGAGTTCTGAAGCTCCACTCTGGCTTCTAACTGGAAGTGTGGGACACAGAACCAGGGCACTTTCAAATCTCAGATGCTCCTCTGGTCGGTGATCTATAGTTGCCAAACATCACTATGCAGGAGATTTGATCGGACATGTGGTTTTAAAAATTCAGATTCTTAACTTAAAATTCCGAATATGAAAGTGTGAGAGTCTGGAACAGACCTCTGATTTTCAAAAATATTCTAGGTGACTAGAATCAACTTTCTAAAAAATATTTTTTTTATTTATTCATGATAGACACCGAGAGAGATGCAGAGACACAGGCAGAGGGGGAAGCAGGCTTCCTCTGGGGAGCCCGATGTGGAACTCGATCCCAGGACCCCGGGATCATGATCTGAGTCAAAGGCAGATGCTCAACCATTGAGCCACCCAAGCATCCCTAGGTGACTAGAATCAATTTGGCTCTGGAAACACTGATTTATATTACCTCCAAGGCCACTTCTAGCTCTAACATTTTAATATTCTAAGAATTCTGGTAAATCTGAGTGTGACACTTATCCTTAGTTTTTATGATTGAACAAGAAACCCGGTCTGTGAGTGTGTATGCGTGTGTGCATATATGCATAATATGTAGCATGAAAATGTAGAACCATATCCAATCCCTAATTCTTGGTAAATGAGAACAATGTTAGTGATGAGAGAGAAGGGAGGAAAAGGTATGGCACAATTTGCACATACTGGGGAATAATCTATGTACATTTATGCTGTGAGGGAATTGTGTGATTTGTAAGGGACAAGAAGCCTGAGGAAGTCATTTTTAACTTGAGTGCCTGAGTAAGTGGTAACAATATTTACTAAGATCTAGAACAGTAAATGAAGATCAGTTTTGGAAAGGAAGGGATAAAGTGCAATAAAAACTAGTTATTTGTGGGTGCCCATCAGAGATCCAGTTAGGGAAGACCAATGCCCTGTAAAACTTTAGCATGAAGTTGAAGTCGGAAATACAGTGTAGGATTTTTATCAGACAAAGCTCATTTAGGTCAACAGAAATCATGCTGGGTATTCAGAACACGAAATTTAATGCAAAGGATTGCTTACACAGGTAGCAGATGGTCCAAATGTCCACAGAGATTAATAAGTACAGGCCCAGGAGGAGCAAATGGGAAAGGCGCTATCAGGGGCAGGGGTCGGAAATCCTGGTGTTAGCTACCTAAAGCTGGAGGCTGGATGTGTGAGTATGGGACACAGCACAGCTGGTGCTCAGACCTCTAAGTCAGGAACAGCTCATGAATGATGCTTAAGACTTTAGGAAGGAGTGCTCCATGACTGGGGCCCAGACAAGTGGGGTGGAGACATCCTGCAGCCAATGTTCAGACTTTTGAGGAGAAGATACGGCCAAACAGGGGCCATGGAGAACCAGGGTACACAGCAAAACAGGTTGTGGCCCAGCCATGCCTTTATGGGTGCTGGGTGCTGTTAGTTCCTTCAAGGGTTATTGCAAGGCTGCTGAGAAAGCCAAAAGGAGTTGGAGCCTGGAGCCAACCATCTGTTGCTGTTGGGGTGCTGCTGGCCAGAGCTGGAAATGAAAGGGACTGTCTTCACCCTTCATCTTATTTTCCTGTCTACTGCCAATGTCTTGCATTAAAGGGGCTAATGGGAAGCAACTGGCCTCAAGGTCTGGAAGATGCAGTGTGCAGGGCATCCATGCACTGCCGTGGAGTGGAGTAGAGAATGGAGGCTTGGAGCCTGGAAAGGCTGGTGAGGAGATAATGCCACATCAACAGGAGAGGCTGAAACCACAGGAGCTCCTGGAATTGCTTAGAGACATGTGTAATATGAAGATGGATGAATCCAGGGTGTGTGCAATCGCAGGAAAGGGAGAACATAGGACAACAGGGAAGAAGAGAAAGAAAGTAGCTGGAAGACTTCTATCTTCAAGGGCAGAGGAGACAGGAATGAAGGAGGAGACAGACCACATTGTGAAATGCTTGCGATGTATCGAGGTAACAAGAGATACCAACCATAGATTGCCGAGGGTGCCCCTGGAGTCTTTACAAAGAGCATGGTGACCAACACATGTCTAAGAGGTCATGGTCTCCTCATTAAGAGAAATCCCAGCAGGCTGAAGGTGGTAGAGGATGTTTCTGTAAGTCGAGAAGCAGAGGAAGACACTATACACACCACTGTTAATTTTGCAAGGAAACAGGAGAAAAAAAAAAAAACAGAAAGAACAGGGTATGAGGCCTAAATACATTTAGATTCTCAAAGGCAGTTAGTTTTATCTGAGGCCTGGGTAAGCAACTTCTGGGAAGACCCCAGGACCTGTGATACTTGCAAAAAGAGAGCTTCTTCCACCCACTCGTCTCTTGTGTAGTTTTCAGAATAAAAAAATCAGCCCATTAGCCATGAAGATATGTAGCAGCACCAGAACATTTTTTAGAAAAAATGTTTTGATTTCTTATTTTACAGCCTTTATAAATTGGCTCATCCTTGGAAGTAAGTTGTGTTTTATTCTGCTCTCCTTTATTTACATCTCTACAGAAAGTAGGCTTAGTCAAATAGGTAAGGACATTCTCCAGACTGAGCCAAGGGGCTGTCTTTCTTCTGTTCTGGAGCAGTGTGCTGTCAGTCTAGGATGACAGTGGCCTATGACATATATATTGCTAGCCCTGAAAGCTGGGAGTCTGAATTTTGGCAAATAAGGGCAAAAGCAAACCTGTGTGCTGTTACCATCAGCCCAGACAAGCAAGGATCACAAGGTCACAGGAGGGATCTTGGAAAGTGTCCAACTCTTCTGCAGCTGTTTCCACTTCTTCTTCCACCCAGCTGCTCACCGGAGCTGCTATAAATAATCCCTGTTCAGGCTTCTGCTCTCAGCCAGGGCCCCATTTTGTGGACATGCTAAGAACATAAGACCAAAAGCCAAAGTGTTGCTGTGACTAAGCCGGCAACAGTGGCATCTTCTGGGGTCTCTATCTCCTCCGCTGTAATGAAGGTGTTGAATTAGACTATCTCTAGGAACCCTGCTCTTGAAGAGGCCATGACTGCTACATTCTCACTACAAGAGGCCAGCATGAAGACGCTACCCAATCTTTGGCCAGCTTAAACTTTGACACAGGCCCTTTTCATTATGGCACTTGATGTTCCAGATTGAAGAGGGAGGGGAAGCCATGCTAACAGCTATCTGTGAAGGAGCCGGAGAAGCATGAGCCAGCAGGACTGCTAAGGTGGCCACAATTTGTGTCCATCACGTGGGCATGTACTATGTGGTTGAGTCGTCTCATATTACAGAGACCAGAGTCTGAACGACAAAGACCCAGGGTCACAGCTCTGTCTGAAGCCAGGGTTTTAGAACATTTCAACCATGGTCCCACCTTTCCATTCTACCTGTTTAATCTGTTAATCTGCTCACTCACTTTATCAATCCATAAAATAATTAAGGGGGCCTCTGCCAGCAAGTGAGGATTCCGAAGGTCACCATAACACAGTGCCTTCCCCCAGGCCCCTCACGGCCTACAGATCATATTTCTCTGCAGTGTCAGAAGCTGGATTGACAGCTTCATTCAAAGAATGCCCATGTTGGAGGTCAAGAGAATAAATCCAGAGATGTTTGCCGCATGGAGCTCACAGCCAGAGGATCTTTGCTTCTCACTTCCTGTAGCTCCGGCTTGGCTTTTAATTATTCTTCCTTTTTTTTTTGCAGCAAAGTGGCGTCAGTTCAGCTCTACAGCCCCCAATCTTATCTTCAAAGGAAAGGCACTCAACCTCACAGCGACCATCCATCTCTGACACTGCATCCTTCTGTGTATAGCTCCATGGGCTGTGTGGAGAAAGCAAGGCATCAGTTATCCAGTACTTGGTGACCAGAAAGCAACATAACATCACCCAGGCCAAAATCACAATTCCCTATTACCGAGTCTCCTGCAGACACCGAGTACACGCCTGGTGATCAGAAAAAGCACATGTCACGTGAGCAGCTGTATGGGAGCTCAGATTCCCTGCACAACTTACACAGTGTCCCTACTGGGTATTCAATTCCTTCTGCCATAGTCATTTCTAGGATATCTAGAAGCAGAGTATGTCTTCCTGGGATGGAGGCAGTCTACTTTCTAATTTTAATAACATTCCTTCCCAATGCGTGATTGTTTTCATGTCTCCAAATTAATAGTCTCAGATATATGACAAAAGGTAAAGATGGTGCTGTTTATACTGTAGGCAGGTCAACGATAGGCCACATGCAACGATAGACCACAGCCATGTGGCTGTGGAGTTTCAAGATTTTAGGTGCAAAGATAAAAGAAACCTGAGGCTGATCCATTCTGTAAGAAATATCAATGAATAATGGGTTTAATTCTGGAATTCAGGGTGATGTGGACAATGAGTTTTTCTTCAGAACAAAGATTAAGCTGAAGAGAGTAAAGGTATTTTGAGATAAATGATTGAAAAAAGTTTTTGGTGACAGATGTTCTCAGGAGAAATAATACAAAGAACTGGCAGTCACTCCCAAAGGGAACTTGTTCTTGGAAAATACAGCTTTGAGGAGGAGAAAGAACACATATTGCTGTCGTATACCTGAGATAATGCCATGCTGAAGAAACACTGAACCTGTTCGTACCCCAGTTAGGACTCAGACCAACAGAAAGGAATTGCACAGCCTTAGATTTCTGCTCAAAGTAAGAGGAAATTTTTAATAGAGTCCAAAGTTGAACTGGGGATATTGTAATAGACTACTGAAGTTCATCAGGCATCTAGCCAATCAACTGACATAGAATACTCATAAGGTGTTTAAATACTTAATTGAGGCAGATAATAAGAATGAGAATGATGTATTAAAAAACAATGATAAGCAGACAATAATAATATTGTACTTTCTCAGGCACAGAGGATGTGCCTGGCTTTGTTTAAGCAGATTATAGAAACAGAGGGATTGTTAAACCTTCCCAAACAGTTATTTCTCATGTCAAACAATGAGTAATGGGATCTCTGGATAACACGAGGAGACTCAGCAAAAGACATCATTCCTAGGCCCCATGTCTCTGTATGGTTGCTCAATTTAGAGCTAATGGCAATAAAAATGGGGTCATAGTTTGACGATATTCATGATGTAATATTCATTTTGTCAATTAAAACTTTCAGTTAAACACGGAGATATCATAAAGAGCATCCTACACAAAAGTTTTTTTAGACTCCATGGTTTCAGAATAAATATCCTAAAACATGGTGGCATAGGTGATGACACTTTTATTCTCTCAGTGTCCAGGGATGACAAGTGAACATCAAGAATTCAGCAGGGCCCCAGGGCTTGTGCAGCCCAGTCACTGACCAAGGCCTTGCAAAATTTCTCTTGGCCTCTGTTTAGTAAAGAAGACAAATGGACTTAGGTTTTCACCTTTCCTAAGGCTTATTCAAATTCATAAACTGGAAATGGTCATGGTCACAGTAGGAATTAATTTCTTGTCGAATCAAAAATCTTTCAGCAGAGACTACCAATTCTGTAAACAGAATAAGCCATAGTGACACTTCCAAACCACGAGCTAAACCCGTGCCTACCTCCCTGCATCTACAACTGCCAAAACCATAATGTGTAAAAAAGGTGCAAGCCTACGACATACTCCAATTAACTCAAAAGTATATAAAGAATATTGGTGTAGAATTACCTGAGGAAAAGTTAAAATTCGGCATGATAACACTGGATTTAAGATATAGACCTGTCAGAAAGGAGCTTTAAAGGAATGTTTCCCAAAAGCATAAAACCATCCAGAGGATTTCACTTGTTGTAGACCCGAGACACACCTAGACAGACAATGATATTCATTAAGACCTTCATCATCTTTGTATATTGGAATCATAGTAGACAGAGATGAAGGTGTAGAAGCAAAGCATGGACACCATATTCCCAAATAATTGGTTACAGCTACAAACATTCTGGCTGGTGAGAATAAGGTGTTCCTATGTGATACCTGAGCTCTTTTGGGAGAATGATCTTCCCTGTCCTAGATCACTAATGTCTAACTCTCCTTGGCTCGCTTGAGGTTACTCAAAATGAAAAAGGACACCCATTAAGATTTCCACTGAACATAGAAACACTGAAGAAAGTCTGTTCAGAAATAGGTAAGGGCAGTTAGGGAGCTTGAGAAAGATCTGAAGGTGCTGTCTGTTGTCGGAGGCAAGATTAGGAGCTGGGCTGACCTGAATGGTCTCCGTCAGTGAGGGACCACACCCAAATCCTGTAATCCAATCAAGCAATTAGAGTGGATTAGAGGACTTTGTGCCTTATCCCAGGGCCCAAAAGCCATAAAGGTGGAGGTGAGGTTCACTATCTGACATTTGGAAACTGGCACAGTGAGAGGAGCATCCCTTTGCGACCCGAAGCTCCTGGTTGAATGTATCTTGTGGACACTGTTTCTGCAGACATGGAGGCTGCCCACCTCCACCCCTCAGAGGAGCCTCAGTTCAGCGCCTCTCCCAAACCCCAGTCATGCTGGTCAAGGAGAGGCGGTGCTGAAGTCCACGGAGGACCCTCTGTGCCCGAAACGACATCCCCTGCATCAAAGACTCTCTCCTCCCCGACTGACCCGTTGGCTCCCGCATCAGCAGGGCTGCCTCCCACCAAGACGCCTCTGAGTTGGAGGAGCTTTTCCCACGTGGGAGCCGGACTTCAGAACATGGGCAACACTTGCTATGTGAATGCGACCCTACAGTGTCTGACCTACACAGAGCCCCTCGCCAGCTACATGCTGTCCCAGCAGCACGGGACCACCTGTAGGAGGCAGACATCCTGCATGCTGTGTACCCTGCAGGCTCACCTGACGCGGGTTCTCTGCCATCCTGGACGTGTGCTCCGGCCCCTGCCACTCCTGCTCACCGCCTTCCACAGACACAAGCAGGAAGATGCCCATGAGTATCTCATGTTCATTCTGGATGCAATGCAGCAAGCGTGCTTGCCTGAGGACAAGCCCTCAGACCCTGAGCGTCCTCAGGACAGCACCCTCATCCAGCAACTCTTTGGGGGGTACTGGAGGTCTCAAATCCAGTGTCTCCACTGCCAAGGCATTTCGAGCACTCTGGAACCTTACCTGGACATCAGCCTGGACATCGGGGCTGCTCACAGCGTCAGCCAAGCTTTGGAGCAGTTGATGAAGCCCGAACTGCTGGAAGGTGAAAATGCCTACCATTGTAGTAAGTGTCTGGAGAAGGTGCCTGCGTCCAAGGTGTTGACTTTGCACACTTCCCCGAAGGTCCTCATCCTGGTCTTGAGACGATTCTCAGACTTGACAGGCAACAAAATGACTAAGGAGGTGCAATATCCTGAGCGCCTTGACATGCAACACTGCCTGTCTGAGCAGAGGGCAGGACCCTTGGTTTATGTGCTCTATGCCGTGCTGGTGCACGCTGGGAGGAGTTGCCACAGCGGACATTACTTCTGTTTTGTAAAGGCAGGAAATGGCCAGTGGTATAAAATGGATGATGCTAAGGTCAGCGCCTGTGATGTGACTTGCGCGCTGCACCAACCTGCCTATGTCCTCTTTTATATGCAGAAGACTCATCTGGAGAGAGACCTTGGGAGGGAGTCAGTCAAGGAGGGAGGACTCGCATCTCCCGAGGCAGACCCCACAGTGGTTGGTGAGGCCTCAGGAGAGCCGGCAACGGATCCCTCCGTGAACCTTCCTGAGTTGGAGGAGCGTGGGGAAGAGACCTCAAGGCAACAAATGACATTAGACCAGTGGAGATGCCTCCAAGAATGCAACCGCCCTAAGCCTGAACTCAATGTCAGGAGAAGAGAAATTGCTCTTCCTGCGAACGCAGTCATCCTTCACCACTCCAAATACAGACCTGAGATGCCGAAGAATCATCCTCAGCAGACCATCGACCTGCTCACCACTGCAGCTGGGATGCTCCCACCTCAGGTGGCCGGGGACGTGGCCAAAGTCCCGCGTGTGCCAGGGAGAGCCCGACCTACCAAGAGGATGAGCAAGAAGGGACAGAGTTCTGGGGAAGCAGTCCAGGGATGTGTCTCCTAACTTTGGTGCACATGGGCGCACACACCCACACACACAGCGTCACTCACTCACTCCAAACCCGAACACAGTCCCATACTGGAAATATTTTGTGTTATGTGAAGTGTGTGTTCTATATGTATGGAAGAACCATCTATCTGGTGTGTTCATGGGATATGGCCTTCAACTGAAACTTGAGGACACTGATATTTAAACCTGGTTCATTGTCATGATCTTTTATTGGGATAGTGTGGATTTCATATGGGGTGTATCGAGGAACCTGCCTCTCCTTCAGCCTTGGGGAGAGTGGAGGCCACTTGCAGGTGAGAGGCAGTGAGCAATCAGGGTTGAGAGTGGATATGATGCTGAGGACCTGGGGTTGAAGTCAGTATGTTTGACCCTTTCGTCATGCTCCCCACTTCCCAATGCTTTTCTTCTATTTATATTGAAAGAATATTTCTCCGAACATAAGTATGTATTGGGTCTTGCTAGCGATGTGTCTTGGTCATTGCTTGGAAATTGTAAGATGGAAATTAAGTGCTTATTTTTGGGGCAATAACTGCATCCAGACCTGATTGAACCACAGTGATTTTATTATGTTCCCTTCACTCTCTCCCACATTAAGACTGAAGAGAAGCAAACTAACAAGGACTCTTATTCCAAAGGGAAATGCCCAGCCTCCCACTGAACATAACTTTTTATGACTATTTTGCTACCGTCTTCTCTGTGGCATCTCTTGACCCAGAAGAAGTGGACTCTGGATTTCAGACCAGTTCAAATTCAAATTTGGACCTGGGTTGATACCTCTGGAAAACAGTGCCAAGTTCATGAGTCTACCAAAGCATTTTGAGGTCAGGTTATAGGTGTTCTGTGTTATCATTGCATTTCTTACAGAAGAGTTTGACAAGTTCATTGTAGAATGGAAATTATTGCATGACCAGCAAACGCCTCTGAGTGTGACCGTAGATGTGCAGTTGTAACATCACATCATAATGTTATTTTCACTCTGTATTCAAACTTGGACATGCCACCCTTACTGGATAGTAAGGGACAATAGGATCTGTGCAGAAGAAATCAGGCTTTTTTGGAGATTTTCATGTACCTAAGACAAATTAGAGATCTAAGGTGTCAGGGTTTCTTTCATGTCTGGGAATTGTGTTTCTTATGGCCAATACAGTTTATTGTGTCATAAAGAGTGAGGGAGCCTGTGTGCATGTCTTGCCAAGAGTTCCGTAAGAGGATCTGCAGGTATCCCCGTCCTCTGAAGACTGTCATAGGGAATGAGACAGCTCATGGACTCGGGGACTTGTCCTCCACAGCAGAGGACACTGAGGAGGTGTCTGTGGGAATGAGGATATGTCCCCACCTGGACTGATGTGGTGAACCAGCAATTCCCCCGCTGAACTGGATGGAAACCGTCAAGTCCACCACGTGCTGAGTGTCCTGCTTTTGTGCGCCTACACATACACTGCCCCCCACTACACAGAAGCTGCAGTTTTTCTTTAGGTAAATCTATAGGAATGTCAAATTGTGCTTCCCAGTCTGGAATGTCAGTTTGTCTTAGTGAAATCCATTTTCTAACAAATGTAGGGAAATCATCCTGGCAATTTGTAACTTGGTTGTAACAGAAATTAACAAGTTAATCTGAAATTGTTTTATAAATGTCTGAATTTCTGATTTAGAAAAAGATCCCATCCAGAGTTTTGCAAATTACACCATGTTTTCTCCTAGAAGACATTTTCTGTACTTCTTGATATTATTTCTCTGAAATTGTTATGTAAAATATTGCATCTGCTTTGTTTGTTTTTGCTCTAAAATGTTATTACAAAGTTGTGTGTTTTTTTATTCTTAATAAAAAATTCCCACATACAATTTGGTGTGCAGTCTTCTGAGGATGAGGACACCTGTAGGTCACCGTGGAGGACACTCCAGGGGCCACAGACACAGGCTCCGTCCAACAGGTGGGGGGCAGGAGGGCCCTGAGCAGGGCCTGGCTTCTCGGGAGGAAGGAATGAGGGAGCTGCAAGGAACCGGGAGCTCCAGCAGCTTCTGTCCAATCTGGTGAAGACCATTCCAGGGGCTGAGTGGGGGCCCGCGCAGAGTGCGGCCGTGGGGGCTCGGTGCATGGCTGCAGGTCTCCAGGTGAGGTGTGGCAGGTGTGGGCTGGGGGCCCTTGCTTGGCTGGAGGGCAGGTGTCTTCCTGGGCTGCGGGGGCCTGGCTGTGCATCCACGGGCATGTCCGCTTCCTGGAGCACACAGATTCCCTGAATTCCCCACATGCCCTCCTGGATGCTTCTGCAGGTGTGCTGGCTGGGGCTCCACCACGCTTTCTTTCGGGGGTTCAGGGTCCTGTCTAGGGGCATGTGGGCACATTTCTTGCCTGGAGCCTGGGGGGGGCATTTGGAATTGTCTGCCAATGCGTTGCTGACAGCGGGACGGGTGTTCTCCTCAGGATACTTGGGTGGTGCCTGGGTGTGTCCCAACCCATGGCCCTGGGAGCCAGCCTGGGGACCCTCGAGGGACACTCTGCAGGGCCTCTTGTCTATCTGCTGCACAACCAGGCTGTCAGCCCTGACACAGGGTTGGCGAGCCGGCTGAGGGGTGTCAGTGATCGGCACTTCCTGGGCACCAGGAGGTCCACCAGGTGGGCTGAAGCTAACTTGAGGGCTTCTGAGATGAGATGTGGAATGGGACCAGACACTCATGACTGGATTGTCAGTACGTGGTTCCATCAGCAGGGCAGGCTCAGGGATAGAAGGCCTCCTGGTGGTGTAGACAGGCATCGGCATGTGTGGACACTGTGGGAATAGAGAACACCTGGGACTCCATGAGTTTGGCCCCAGCACTAAGGCAAAATGAACACTCAGGAAAGAAAGAAAGAAACCAACTAACGGCCAAGACCTTAGTAACAACCCCCTCACCCGGAACAGGGAAAGAAAAAGATGGGATCTGTTGATCTGACTCACCCTGGGAGTAGGGAATGCAGTTGCAGGGCTGGTCCGGAACAAAGGTATGACTGGATGCTTTTGATGCCCTTGAGACATTGTGGGGGGACAGGGAAAGTCCTGCCTCACAGCGATGCTTCTTCCATTGGACCAGCTCTTCCATCCACTATGCTCATGAGGCAATAGGAGTCCTGATGCTGGAGAGTCATGGTGGCAGCTCCTGAGAAGGGATGGGCAGGGGGGTAATGTGTCATGAAGGACAGAGGCCTGTTCTCTGAGGTGGTATGTGCTCCAGGAGTGCCCGCCAATGACCATCACATGCCAACCAGCCACGGTTCACACACATACAAGGCATAAGGCAACATCATGGGCACCAAGGAAAAAAAGGGTGCAAAGACCACGCTGCTCAACTGCCACTGGTCAGAGAGGAAGTGGAGTCCCACCTCCCCCAGGAGGCACATGGAGCCCAGGGAGTGCCCAAGGGCACAGCCCGGGAAGCAGCACACACTCACCCTCACATAGTCACAAGATTCCGTGTCTTCCTTCCATGTGCGCTTCTGCCCCTCCCAGGGTCTCCTGGGGAACCTGTGGAGCAGGGCCTCTGCTCGGCTTCCTGCCTGCACCAGAAATCAAAGCATGGAAAGGAGAAGGAACTCCCTTCCCTGGCTTCCAGCCAGACACCTGCTCAGGGCTTGGGCCAACCTGGTCCTTTCCCTCCTCAGCCACTCTCTGCCCACCTCTGCCCCACCCTGACTACAGTGACCCACCAGGTCATCCAGGCAGTTTGTTTCATGCAGAGTCAGAAAAGGTCTGCCTTGGCATGTGCCAAGCTCCATACATTCACTGGTGCAGGGACACTTGTCCAGCCACAAATCCCACACCAAATCAGCAGGGACAGCTCCATCACCCAAATGTGGACCCTGTTAGTCTGGGAGCTCCTCTGCCTGCCTCGCCCAGCCTGGCTCTGCCCGCAGCCGCCCTGCACACTGTGCATGCACATGGACTCGGGGTCTGTCATGTCAGCCTGGCGATCGGGTCACAAGCCCCATTCCTCACCTTCATCTCTCTGCCTTCTCCCTCTCAGCCTGGTCCAACAGTCCAGCCTGGTGCCACTGGTCGCGGTGACTCCCCGGCTCCACATTCTCCTTCAGCCTCCTGGAGCCCAAGTCCATGGGAACAAGGGTCGTGCCCCAGTGTTTTATGGGGCATCTGGTGCTTGATGCCTTGTGTCCAAAGGCCCCACAGTCCCTGCACTTTACCTGGGGGTGGAAGGGGCAGGGGTCAGTGCATCCACTCAAATGCCAGTGAACCTGCCAAGCACATGAATGGGAGGCCGTCCTCATGGAGTGGCACATGGGATGAGGACAGGGGACATCCTATCTGGCTAGTGAAGTGTCAGTATAGTGAAGACCTCAGGATGCATCCTCTCACAGCCAGTGGGAGGGCGGGGCAGGGAGGAGGGATTGCAGGTGTCAGGTTGAAGACAGGTGGAAACATCATTAAGATTCGGGACAAACACAAGCATGGATCTAATCTTATGGTGCCCTGAGACTGATACTCAGAGCCTCTGAGTGTCCCAATGTGTAGACTGCTGGGATTCCAGCCCATGTCAGGATGGACAACAGGGTCCGGTCAATGATCTTCTGTGAGCCTAGCCTGTCGCAAGACTCCTGGCAGAGCTCCTGCTTCAAAACCCATGCCAGCCTCCCCACTCACCCTGGGAGGCGGGACAGGGGTTGGGGGGTCCGCTACATGAGAGGGGGTGCTGGCTGCAGATGGGAGGCCCGGCAGGAGGATAGGTCCTGTGGCTGAGGGTCTTCTCTCTAGGGACTCCTGACGCTGTTGCTCTTTTTACAGGTTTGCTTTTATGTCCAACTCAGCCCATTGTGAGACCCTGGCACAACCTGGATGGCCCCAGGACCCTGTGGAGCGCTGCCTCCCTGTTGCGTCCTGGACACAGCCACACTGGCCCAGGCACACGGGACACACGTCCTTGAGGGGAGACGGCTTGGCTGTGCACCTCAGGAGGCCGAGGGGCCACTGTGGCCGTGCACGAGAGTGTGAGCAACAAACACTGGTGGCGTGATTTTAAAAACCCCAAACAAGAAAAAACTTAAAGTAGTGCCTTCCATCCTCCACGTGGGAGTAGCGCCTTCCACGGACCTTATTTCTTTGCCCTTTTGCAATGTGCAGGAATGAGTGAGTGGCTGCCTTCCGATGCTCTCTAGGGCAGACTCCTCCCTGGCACAAGAAATTACAGTCACGTGAAGCAAACTGCCCTTTGTCCTCAAAGAAATTGTTTCAAAAGAAAAGTTTTTTAAAAGATTTGCTTGATATTATCTGCCTTGTTCTTATTGACTTGAAATGTTGGCATTTTCTAACTGTGCCTTGTTGGCTACAGTAATTCATTATTCCTGTCAAAACTGAAAAGTGCCCTAATTGAATGTGTTTGAATGTTATCCTTGCACAGTTCTTTAAATTGAGAGACAAAATGTTTTACCTCACTGTTGGACATACATTCCAAGCTTTTCAACTTTAGGAGAAAAAAAAATAATCATGTTTTCCGGTATTGTAAATTTTAGACTATTTCGTATACATTGTATTAAAACTGCCACATCAATTTTAATGTAGAGATTTTGCAAATCCTAGGGGAGGTGGTGGCCCTGGTGAGCCAGAGCCTGCAGGAGGGAGAACGGGACTTCAAGGTGAAAGTGAGGTCCATCCTGTGCCACCTGCGCCACCAGCCCAGTTGGCCCCTGGAGGTGGTGGAGCTGTGTCCGAAGTACCAGCAGACTGTGGTGGCCATCGACCTGGCAGGAGACGAGACCATTAAAGGGAGCAGTGTCTTCCTGGGACACGTGAAGGGCTACCAGGAGGCTGTGAGGAGAGGCATCCACCGCACTGTGCATGCAGGGGAGTGGGCTCAGCGGAGGTGGTCAAAGAGGCTGTGGACACGCTCAAGACGGAGAGGCTGGGCCATGGCTACCACACGCTGCAGGACGAGGCCCTTTATGACAGGCTGCAGCAGGAAAACATGCACTTCGAGATCTGCCCCTGGTCCCGTTACCTCACAGGCCCCTGGAACTCGGACACGGAGCATGCAGTGGTTCGGCTCAAACATGACCAGGCTACCTACTCCCTCAACACGGATGACCCACTCATCTTCAAGTCCACCCTGGAACGGATTACCAGATGCCCAAAGAGGGCATGGACTTTGCCGAGGAGGAGTTTAAGAGACTGAACATCAATGCGGCAAAGTTTAGTTTCCTCCCAGAAGATGAAAAGAAGCAGCTTCTTGATCTGCTCTCTAAAGCCTATGGGATGTCATCTTTGGATGCTTCAGGGCAGCATCCCTGAAGACATTATGGCCACCTCTCCAAGCCCTCCCCCTGGGGATGGAGCCTCAGTTCCCTGGGTTGAACGACACTTACCTTTACTCTCTCAAGGAAGACGATGATGCCCATAGTCAACTTCTGCTGCTCTTGAAGCCATGTGCCTGTTTCTAGACACAGGAATACCTCAGCACACCACATCTCTCCTGACTACGGGCCAGAGTCTGGTTGAATCTGAAGCCTCCCTCCTATAGTGACACATGTGAAAATCTGGTGCTTAATAAAGAACTCAAAGGCTGGTATTGTTGGGGGAAAAAAAAGGAGATGATCATATTTCTTTCTTTCTTTTTTTTTTTTTGGAGGACTGACTTTGTTTATTAAGGGAACCGAGAACAGATCACGTACCCTGGAACCTGAGTTATGCAGGAAGGTAGAAAATATCTACAGTGACTGGGTGACAGAACGGAGCACAGCACAAGGTCCCAGGCCAGCCCACCATGGGACACTGCCCCACTCCCCGCATGGAATACTAAAACCGAGTGGTTTTAGCAGCTGCCCCAAGACTCCAGTAATGATGCAATGGAACAAGGATTCTATACGGCTCCCCTCAGCTTCCCCGGAGAGAGTGGATGTGAACAGGTCAGAGGCCTGTCCGCGACAAAGTGGGGCGGCCAAGGCTGCCTCTGTCCTGGCCACTTGGGGCTGGAGCAAAGGCAAGCCTGGCCTCCTGCCCGGGGCAGATGGCAAGGCCAGTCGAATCCACAAGCTGCCTCATGGGCTGGGGGAGGTTGGAAGATGTGGCATCAGGGAAGCGTTCCCACACCAGGCATCCATCCCTCAGAACAGCTGTGGATCCACGGTGACCCCACTCACCCCACTGCCCCCACAGGGGTACGGAAGCAGCCCCCGCAGCCCACACTGAAAGTGTGGCAAGGCTGGAGGGGAAGGTGGGAGGCCAAGGAAGCCTGGGGGGTGGACCCGCCGATAGTAGCAGAGCTCTGGAGGCTTCTATGAAATGGGCCGACAAGTGTCCCCATTTCATGTCCACCCACAATCCCAGAACAGGCCCTTGTTTGGAAAAGCAATGAGGGTGACAGTGATGACACGGACCTGCAGATCTTCTGCATCTCCTGCGGGCACCCTATCAACCCACGTGTTGCCTTGCGCCACATGGAGCGCTGCTGCCAAGTACGAGAGCCAGACGTCCTTTGGGTCCACGTACCCCACACACATTGAGGGAAGCTACACGACTCTTCTGTGATGTCTACAACCCTCAGAGCAAGACATACTGTAAACGGCTCCAGGTGCTGTGCCCCGAGCACTCCCGGGACCCCGAAGTGCCAGCTGATGAGGTATGTGGGTGTCCTCTTGTGCGTGATGTCTTTAGCTCGCGGGTGACTTCTGCCTCCTGCCCAAACGCCAGTGTACCCGCATTACTGCTGGGAGAGGTTGCGGCTGCTGGAGTGGCCCTGGAGCGTGTGCACGCGTGGTACAAGCCGGACGAGCTGTTTGAGCAGGAACGCACCGTTCGCACGGCTGGGACTGACGGGCAGGATCACTGGCCCTGACGCTGCACCTCACGATCCAGCATGACCCGCTCACTCCCGAGCCGCGCTCCAGTGCTGACCGCTGAGCCTCACTGGCCCCGAAGTCCCCACGTTCTGCATTCCAGGCCCGGGAGCCGCCCGAATCCCCCGTTTGGCTGCTCTGCCATTCATCTGTTTCTCCAGTGGTCCCTGAGTTTCTCCCTGTGCCCACCCACCATTTGACTACCCCGCTGCCGGTATCAGAGGGTCTCAGGATTTTCTTCTGTCCTTGTCTGTCCCTCTGTCTCTCCATTCTCTGTGCCTGGGTGGGACTGTGCAGTTTGCTCACTGTTGCCTCCCCTCTCCCTGGTTTTGTTAATAAAATTTTGAAGAACCAGAAAAAAAAAATTTGATCTCTACAGGGATAAACTCTGTAAAGCCTGAAGCTCAATCAATTGATGTTGAAAACTCTCAAAGGGAGTAAAGGCTTGATCTGAATGGTCTAGAACATGTGCTGTAATTTAATAGAAGAGATGGTCGTCTTAATATTTAATGATTTAAAAGAACTTCTCAGTCCATGCGAAGAGTACAGTCCAAGGATAAATCAAATTTCTGAACGCATTTTATGCTACATATGTGTATACTTTGCAATCCTCAGGTGTTCGTGCCAAATATTCTCTTTCAATAAGTCCTTCTATATGTTTCTTAATAACAACTGTACTTGGGAAGAATCGAGCCTTCACCTGCTGAGTTACCTCTGCTACTAACACACTGTGCTGCATCTTCTTTCTGGATTTCGTTATCCGCAGGATAGCAGCTTCGATCTCATGTTTCCTGTCGTCATCTACTTTCTGCCTCGTTTCTTTCCTTTCTGGGTCAGATTCACCTTGTTTGGCAGCAACTGTTTGAGTCTTGACTCTGTGTACTTTGGATGTGAACTGATCATTAACTGTGAATCTGTGGCCATTTTCTGTTCCCTTGGACTTGGGTTCTTTTGTAAGAACCCGCTGTGTTGGTTTACCACAGGCGAGGGACTGCAGGGCTCTACCAAGTTCTCTTTCAGGGATATCTGTTTCTTGTTGAATTTCCTCAAACGTGTATTTTCTCTGTATGATTTAATTCATACATCTTTTATTCTTCTTTTGGCAAACATCAGATAATATGAGCAAAACTATATTTCTTGCTCACTATAGTTACCTACATTCGTTTTTGCTTTATATAAGTTTGTAAACATATGTTAAGTGGATAAAATTCTTGGCTAAGGACATACTCCAAAACTCTTGACATATACTTTTCTGAGTTAGGGGAAAAGAAAGCTTATGAAACTTCCATTAGACCATAATCACACAGCAAACTAAATTAGTATATGCTGTTTTTAAATTAACATCTGCCATTTTTTAAAGACTTCAGGTTTTGGTTACAGCTAAAATGATTTTTATCTGAAGTTTATGAAAGAACAGAAGCTGACCACACAAATCTTACTCATAAGCATATTGGCCGTTTCAAAATAGAAAATAATAAAAATAAACCTATAATCAAGGAAATTCCACTCATCTTATTAGAAAAAAATAGCTACCAATGTTATTATAAATACAGATGGCAATTTGTAATAACTAGGTTTCATGATATTTGCTTTATTTCTTTTTTTTTAATTTTTTATTGGCGTTCAATTTACTAACATACAGAATAACCCCCAGTGCCCGTCACCCATTCACTCCCACCCCCCGCCCTCCTCCCCTTCCACCACCCCCAGTTCTTCTTCTCTTTTGATTTTAAAGTAACAGATTGGGATCCCTGGGTTGTGCAGCGGTTTGGCACCTGCCTTTGGCCCAGGGCGCGATCCTGGAGACCCGGGATCGAATCCCACATCAGGCTCCCGGTGCATGGAGCCTGCTTCTCCCTCTGCCTAGGTCTCTGCCTCTCTCTCTCTCTGTCTCTCTCTCTCTCTGTGACTATCATAAATAAATAAAAAAATAAAGTAACTGATTACTTCATAATAAAGGCAAGCCATTTAGCATTTTATAATTTAATTCTTTTATAAATTTCAGACCCCAAAAATTTCAGATCAAGTATTACAAAACAGCCAGCCTTCAGAATATATTTTGTTTGGCAGACAGAATGGTTTTTCTTCTTTTGAATTGGAATACATTCATGCAGTACTTAACTTGCTCTAAGCTGACCCATCCCTACTAGCTTCCCACATTGTCACCAGCTGGGCATGTGAGGCTGACACCCGTTTTTAATATTATAAAACTCAGTATTAACTTACAAAAATTAAGTTGCATGCATGGAGCAAAAATTCAAATATATCATAAACTTGATGCTAAATCTTAATACTCATTCCTAATTTGGGAAAAAAGATCAAACCAAAAAGGACTCATCTTCATAATACTTAGTTACATAAAACATTATCAATAAGAAATGTTTCTATATATGGATACTGTCTTTTTAGAATAGTGTTAACAGTAACCTGAAATCTGAGATAGATAAATCATTCATATCACAAAGTATTATATACTGTCTTTCCTATACAGTCTTGGCTCCCAAACAGTGGGCTTCAACTTCATCCCTACATATAATATAAACATTCTCAAATATTTGAAATAAAGGAAAGGTGTCATTAATAAGGCTAACTAAAATTACAACAAAGGCTTTCTTCTAATCCTAGAGAATGAAACAAAAAGAGAGGTCTTGTAAGACACATTGGAAATGAGGAAGAATTTGAAGTCAAGTTGGCCCTGGACCCTTTTACATTGCTACTCCTTCTGTTTGTTCAAGTTAAAGAATAAGAGAGGCCACCAACTGCTCCTTAGTGGAACAGGCTGCAAAGAAAACAAAGCAGCTAAGTGATGATGAGGAAAACAAAGAATATAAAAAGTTGTAGTTATGAAGATGATCAATGAATAATGGAGCTCCTGGCTAGGCTCAGTTGGTAGGCATGCAACTCTTATCTATCTCAGGGTCATGAATTCAAGCCCTATGTTGGGCAGAGAGATTACTTAAAAGAATTAAAAATAAAAGACATTAAAAAAACTGTAAAAAAAATGATGGTAGTAATTCTATTCTGAAGTTTAAGAAACAGCAAGGAGTAACAAATAAATTAGAGAGACAGTAATCTCCCTATTTTTTTCTTCCATTCCCTTTTAATTTGAATACAAATACAGAAAGAATCATGTCGTCTGCTCATAACTCACTCTTTGACTATAGAATAAGTCAAAACTTGTAAATGCGTCATTGAAAACATATTAGCACTCCATCTGCAGCCTTTGAGGTTTCAGCCATACTTCACTACCAGCGTTGTGTGAGCAAGCCATATAATTTCATGTCTCCTTGTGTCTCTTTATGCTGCTCTGCCTCAGAAACCCCTTTTTTCCTCTCCTGGGTAGCTCAGTGGTTGAGCACCTGCCTTCGGCCCAGGGCGTGATCCTGGAGACCCGGATCGAGTCCCACATTGGGCTTCCTGCATGGAGCCTGCTTCTCCCTCTGCCAGTGTCTCTGTCTCTCTCTGTGTCTTTCATGGATAAATCAATAAAATCTGAGTGGCTCAGTCGGTTACGCATCCCCCTTGATCTTGGCTCAGGTCATGATCTCTTGGTTGTCGGATAAAGCCAGATGCCAAGCTTTGCATGTTCGGCAAGAAGGCTGCTTGGAACGCTTTGTCTCTCCTTCTGCCTTTCCCCCTGCTCGTACTCTCCCTCTTTCTCTCACTTTTTTTTAAGTGTTAGAAACGTTTATTTGTCAAAATATTTTTTAAAAGTGGGAGGAGTGAAATAAAACGAGGCTAAATTTCAGCTAATGCTGTACCACGATCACAGGTCAGACATAAAGCAAAACAAACAAAACAACAACCTCCACCCCCAAAACCCCAATGGTCCTAGCAGTTTCAGAAGATAGCCTCAACGTTAGGGCCCAGAGCTAACAGAAGAGTAAAAGGTCTCGTGCCACTACATGGTCATTTTAAAGGGAAAGGAGATGTTGCAGGTAGACAGGGAGAAGGGCTCAATTCCTAAGGAAAGCAAGATAAGAGGGGGATCCACGGTACAGGAAAAAGGGGATGCCAGCATAATCCTTACCTAGGGCTGCTCAGAGGCTGAGAATATAAGGAACGGAGTGAAGGCTACAGGGACTAGTATCAAGAGGAAAGAAAAGTCAACTTATAAGAATTAAATTAAGAAAGAAAACACAGTTGGTCACAAACTCCTTTGTTTACTCAAACACGAAGCAATGGAAACATCGTGGCAAGGGGACGCGCGGAGCAGGTTCTCATATATGACCGCAGCCCAGGGTTCAGTCCGCAATGATCCTACCTCCAGTTCAAAAGGCTGAGCACCGTGCTCGGTCCACATGTGCTCCCGCTCACACTGGGCCATGCCATACAGAGAATCCGTGCAGCTGCTGAGGCCTGCGGCAGCTCACTCTCTGGCCCATAACCGTGGGGAGCACAGCTGTGGCACGACGAAGGGGGCTCCTGTCCCTTCCATAGTAGGACGAGGTGTTGGCAGCGGCAGCAGCCACAGAGCCGAAGTGGCAGCAGCCCCTGAGCTCGGCAACAGGTGTCTGTCGTAGGGATCAACAGAAGTGGGGTTGGGGTGACTGGTCCAGCTGTGCTCTGGTCGTGAGGCAGATGGGACATGGACTGCTCCGCGCAGTTGTACGCAGAGGCTGCTGCTGCCGCCGCCACTGCCTCATAAGAGCGGACCCGGTAGCGCTTCTAAGAGTCGATGCTCCATATGCATCGTTGTAACACGTGGGTTCCCCGCAGCCCAGGGTGTACGGCGTGCGCACTGCTCCATACTGTCCGTTATGCTGCTCAGTAAAGTCCTGCCACACGACCTGTGCGATCTCTACTGGACACTCTTTGGACCAGTGCCCCTCTTTCCCACGCCGATAGCAGCCACTCTGGTCTCCCATCCCAGGGGCAGTCCGAAGTCGGCTTGTGGATAACTGCACGTGCATCCTTTTGTCTTGAAACTCTGTGTTGTCAAGGCCCCTGATGGCCTCCACTGGAGGCCCGTTTGACACCTTGAAGCTTAAATAGGAGTTGTTTGAGGAGACCAGTGTGTGCCTCTCAGTTCCACTGGCTGCTTGTGGTCTCCAGGGGAGGTGGGATTTTACTTATTGAGTCCCTCCTGTAGGGCCAGCATTATGTATCCTGAGAAGCAAAATGAGCGTCTGGCCACGATCTGTAATGTTGGAACACCAAGGAGGACACGTGGTGTCCCAGGGAGGCCTTGCATTGTGGCCTTACTGCATGTGGGGACATCTGTGATTTTGATTTATATTTGGGGTATCTCTAGGCAAGAGTGCCCTGAGTTCCTTACCCTAAAAGGAACAACTCTTAGACAGTGGCCCAAGAGTTTGTAAGAGGTGCTGATGGAACCATTTGCTGACCAGGGCATCCAGAGCTAAATGGCAGCCTAAAGCTTGGCTTCTACTGCTGAACTGTTGGGTGGGTTGTGTCCTTATTAGGGACATAAATATTCCCACATGAGCTCCCCCCCTGTAGCATGGTGCTACATACCATCCATAAAGTAGACAAACTCCATGCAGTTCACTCAGTTTGATGTCCATGGGGGCTCCCTACATAGCCAAGGGGACTGGGAGGGCTGACCTTCTCGGTATGGTGGCAATCCAGCAAGGGACTGAGGAAGACACAGGGGAGACCTCCCCTGCAGGTGGGATGAAGCCCCGCGGCCTCAAGTTCGACTCTCTCCTGCATTGAGGAGACCTCAGTAGCTATGCCTCCAAGGCTCAATGGACAGCTGGATGTGGAACCGGTCCACGCCAGTAGTCTATAGGACACCTCTCTTTCCAGGAGAGCCCATGGATGTGGCAGCAGTTTGTTACTTGGTTGGTGTATAGCATAGACAAGGACGATATTTCCTTGCATCTGAGGGCCTTGGGCACTGTATGTCCATTATGGATATGTGGTCCAGAAAAAAAAAAGGCAAGTCCATTGCTTGTCATGGGAAAACAAGTCCGACCTAGAGGAGCGGAGGCAGGTGCCCATCGAAGAGGCAAGGACTACAGCAGAGGAGTGGGGTGTGCAGTACGTGGAGACATCAGCTAAAACGCGAGCCAATGTGGACAAGGTATTCTTTGACCTAATGAGAGAAATCAGAGCCAAAAACATGTTCCGAGAACAAAGACAAGAACGGCAAGAAAAGCAGCAAGAACAAGAAAAGTTTTAAAGAAAGATGTTGCTTACCGTGAAAGCCAAGATGGCAGGATGAAGTCAGTCGACCACTAAGGACATAGGGCGGGCTCATTAAGAGAAGAGTATAGTTGACGCCCTTGATGTGTTCCTTGCTCTCCCCAACCTCATTCACACATACTTCTTTAAAGGGGAAAATATTTGTGAATCAGTGGCTGGCAGGAGAAATAAGCCCTTGTCCATGCATTTGGAATGGCTACTTTGTTGGGAGGCTTTGGAAATTTCCTTCTTCCCTTCTCCTTCCCAAAAGTTTTATCAACATACGTAGTGCTATAGGTAAGAAATAAGTGTTAACTAAAAAGAAGTGTACTGTCATAGCATCTTATTTCCCTCCCTAGTTTTATAATATCACCATCTTTTGTTTTGAAATAAAAATGTCTAATTAGGTTTGGGGAAGGGAGTAGGATAAGACTCTCCCTAACTCTTATCAGCTTAACAGAAGTATTCAAATAAATCCATTAAGCTCTAATAAAAACTGAGAGATTTTTGGGATAAGTTTTTTGGCAATACCCCATGGATCTGAAGCACGGTGGATAAAATAAAATAAATATGAATTGGGCCAAATAGGTCAGTAACAAGCTCACAACCCTTCACACATATGAAAAATGAAAGTTGAATTCTTTTGTATTTAAATATTAGCCAAACTATAGCCTGTGTTAGCTATTTCTCTCCTGTAGCATCCTGATTTTTTGTGTAGAAGCTTCTTTTTAGCAAGTAAGTGAAGACTCAAGAGTAATATACTTTACAAATGACACAGTTTTCTAACCAGGTCAAGACTATATCTTTGGATACACCATCTCCTAATTGCCAGATCGTAGGCTCATCCTTCTCTGTTGGTAACCAATGTATGTCCTTCTGGTCAACCTCTGCATGCAGAGGTGAAGAGAGCCTCTTTGTGTGTTTCTTTTAAGTATAATGAGTTCTTCTGAAGAATGTGATGAGTTGAAATTGTATTTTCAAATCATGAAGCCAGAGCCTGTGCCAGACCTTCTGCTACCTCTCATAGATTTGCTCTAATTCTAAATGTAAAATTAGGAGAAGTGGAAAAGGAGAAGATAAGCCATTGCCTTTTTACCTCTAGGAATTGGCTGCTATTTCTATGTAATTTTTTCTGAGACAGCCATAGAGTTGGTTAGAAAAAGGCTTTTACTGATGAGATATTGTTAAGCATTCTTGTATCAATATTCTCAATTTAGCAACCAGAACATTTTTCCTCACGAAAGGAGTACTGTGTGATGAAAACCCAGTATTCAGCATATTTTCCCCCTTTTTTTGGAAGTGACATTTCACACACAGGTGCCAAAAGTGAATTGGGGGGGGAGAGTGAGAAACTTTCAAATTTATAGTTATTACAGAAATTGTGGAAATTATGATCTGACTGGAAAGCAATCTTGTATCACCTCCCAAAGAATCATGGTCATTTTTTAAATAAAAAGCAGACAAAAAATTGTTGTTTCCTGCCTTGTTAATGTTCTCCATTCTCACTGGTGTGAGGTGGGATCTCATGGTGGTTTTGATTTGTATTTCCCTGATGGCCAGTGATGTGGAGCATTTCTTATGTGCTTGGTGGCCATGTCTATGTCTCCCTCTGTGAGATTTCTGTTCATGTCTTTTGCTCAATTCATGATTGGATTGGTTGTTTCTTTGCTTTTGAGTTTAATAAGTTCTTTATAGATCTTGGTTTCTAACCCTTTATCTGGTGTGTCATTTGCAAATATCTTCTCCCGTTCTGTAGGTTGTCTTTCAGTTTTGCTGTGCAGAAGCTTCTTATCTTGATGAAGTCCCAATAGTTCATTTCTCCTTTTGTTTCTCTTGCCGTCATGGATGTATCTTGCAAGAAGTTACTGTGGCCGAGTTCAAAAAGGGTGTTGCCTGTGTTCTCCTCTAGGATTTTGATGGAATCTTGTCTCACATTTAGATCTTACATCATTTTGAGTTTATCTTTGTGTATGATGTAAGAGAATGATCCAGTTTCATTCTTCTGCATGTGGATGTCCAGTGTTCCCAGCACCATTTATTGAAGAGACTGTCTTTTTTTCCAGTGGGTAGTCTTTCCTGCTTTGTAGAATGTTAGTTGACCATAAAGTTGAGGGTCCACTTCTGGATTCTCTTCTGTTCCATTGATCTATGTGTCTGTTTTTGTGTCAGGACCACACTGTCTTGATGACCACAGCTTTGTAGTACAACCTGAAATCTGGCATTGTGATGCCCCCAGATATGGTTTTCTTTTTCAATATCCCCCTGGCTATTCGGGGTGTTTTCTGATTCCACACATATCTTAAGATGATTTGTATCAACTCTCTGAAGAAAGTCCATGGTATTTTGATAGGGATTGCATTGAATGTGTAAATTGCCCTGGGTAGCATTGGCATTTTCACAACATTAATTCTTCCAATCCATGAGCATGGAATATTTTTCCATCTCTTTGTGTCTTCCTCCATTTCTTTCAGAAGCGTTCTGTAGTTTTTAGGGTATAGATCCTTTACCTCTTTGGTTAGGTTGATTCCTAGGTATCTTATGCTTTTGGGTGCAATTGTAAATGGGATTGACTCCTTAATTTCTCTTTCTTCAGTCTCGTTGTTAGTGTACAGAAATGCCACTGACTTCTGGGCATTGATTTTGTATCCTGCCACACTGCCAAATTGCTGTATGAGTTCTAGCAATCTTGGGGTGGACTCTTTTGGGTTTTCTATGTAAAGTATCATGTCATCTGCGAAGAGGGAGAGTTTGAATTTTTCTTTGCCAATTTGAACGCCTTTTATTCCTTTTTGTTGCCTGATGGCTGAGGCTAGGACTTCTAGTGCTATGTTGAATAGCAGTGGTGAGAGTGGACATCCCTGTCCTGTTCCTGATCTTAGGGGAAAGGCTCCCAGTGCTTCCCCATTGAGAAAGTTGCTGTGGGCTTCTCGTAGATGGCTTTTAAGATGCTGAAGAATATTCCCTCTCTCCCTACACTCTGAAGAGTTTTGATCAGGAACGGATGCTCTATTTTGTCAAATGCTTTCTCTGCCTCTATTGAGAGGGTCAGATGGTTCTTGTTTTTTCTCTTGCTGATATGGTCAGTCACATTGATTGTTTTACGTGTGTTGAACCAGCATTGCATCCCGGGTATAAATCCCACTTGGTCATTTTGAATCATCTTCTTAATATATTGTTGGCCTCTATTGGCTAGTATCCTGTTGAGAATTTTTGCATCCATGTTCATCAGGGATATTGGTCTCTAATTCTCCTTCTGGGTGGGGTCTTTGTTGGGTTTTGGAATTAAGGTGATGCTGGCCTCATAGAAGAAGTTTGGAAGTACTCCATCTCTTTCTGTCTTTTAAACAGCTGTAGTAGAATAGGTACGGTGTCTTCGTTAAGCGTTTGATAGAATTCCTCAGGGAAGCCATCTGGCCCTGGACTTTTGTGTCTTTGGAGGGTTTTGATGACTGCGTCAATTTCCTCCCTGGTTATCGGCCTCTTCAGGCTTTCTATTTCTTCTGTTCCAGGTTTGGTTAATCGTGGTTTTCCAGAAATCTGTCCATTTCTTCTAGATTGCCTAATTTATTGGCATATGGCTGCCCATAATAAGTTTTTAAAATCGTTTGTATTTCCTTGGTGTTGGTAGTGATCTCCCCTTTGTCATTCATGATTTTATTAATTTGAGGCTTTTCTCTCTTCTTTTTAATAAGGCTGGCTAATGGTTTATCTTACTAATTCTTTCAAAGAACCAACTCCTGATTTTGTTGATCAGTCGCAGTTTTTCTGGTCTCTATTTCATTGAGTTCTGCTCAAATCGTTTTTAACCCTCTTCTTCTGCTGGGTGTAGGATCTATTTGCTGTCTTTTCTCCAGCTCTCTGACAATTGGCTTTCTGACATTGAATTGTAATCCAGATTTTGTAACTCTGTGGGAGAGAGGACTGTTTCTGATTCTTTCGAGGTGAGGTTTTCCTTCTAGTCATTTTGCTCAGTGCAGAGTGGCCAAAAACAAGTTGTATTGGGAAAAGGAGAAAAAGAGAGGAGAGAAAGAAGAAAGAAAAGAGAAAAAAAAAAAGAAAAAAGGAAGAAAAAGAAAAAAAAGAAAGAAAAAGGAATAAAGGGAAAAAAGGTGGGGGAAGCAAACAGAAATCAAAAAGCAAAACAAGGGATCCCTGGGTGGCACAGCAGTTTGGCGCCTGCCTTTGGCCCAGGGCCCGATCCTGGAGACCCGGGATCGAATCCCACATCGGGCTCCCGTGCATGGCGCATGCTTCTCCCTCTGCCTGTGTCTCTGCCTCTCTCTCTCTCTGTGACTATCATAAATAAATAAAAAAATTAAAAAAGCAAAACAAAAGAAAACAAAACAAAGCAAAACAAAACCACGGGGTAGTATCTTCTGATTCTGTATACTTTAAGTCCCTTGAATTCCCCTGGAAGTTGTCCGTCTAGCTGGTCTTCTGGGGGAGGGGCCTGTTGTGCTGATTCTCAGGTATTAGCACTTGGGGGAGCTGCTCTGCCCCCTGCCACAATGTTAGTGATGAAGAGACGGGAGGAAAGGATATGCAAATTTTGCCACACTGGGGAATAATCTATTTACATTTATGCTGTGAGAATTGTGTGATTTGTAAGGTACAAGAAGCCTGAGGAAGTCATTTTTAACTTGAGTGCCTGAGTAAGTGGTAAACAATAATTTACTAAGATCTAGAACAGTAAATGAAGATCCGTTTGTGGAAAGGAAGGGATAAAGTGCAATAAAACTCGTTTATTTGTGGGTGCCCCTCAGAGATCCAGTTATGGGAAGATCCCAATGCCCCTGTAAAACGGTAGCATGAAGTTAAGTCGGAAAATACGTGTAGGATTTTATCAGACAAAGCTCATTAGGTCAAACAGAAATCATGCTGGGTTATTCAGAACACTAATTATTAATGCAAGGTGCTTACACAGGGAGCAGATGGCCACAAGTCCACAGAGATTAATAAGTACAGGGCCCGGAGGAAGCAATGTGAAAGCGCTATCAAGGGGCAGGGGTTGAAACCTGGTGTTAGCTACTAAAGCTGGGGCTGGTGATGTGTGAGTATGGGACACAGCACAGCTGGTGGCTCAGACCTACGTTAAGTCCAGGAACAGCACATGAATTATGCTTAAGACTTTTTAGGAGAGGGATCTCCATGACTGGGGCCCAGCAAGTGGGGTGGAACATCCTTCAGCCATGTTCAGACTTTTGCGGGGAAAGATAGCGTTGCCAAACAGGGCCATGGAGAACGCGAGGGTTACCAGCAAACAGGTTGTGCCCCATCCATGCCTTTATGGTGTCTGGTGCTGTTAGTTCCTCAAGGGTTATTGCAAGGTGCTGTAGAAAGCCAAAAGAGTTTGGACCTGGAGGGCCAACCATCTGTTGCTGTTGGGGTGCTGGCGTTGGCCAGAGCTGGAAATGAAAGGGACTGTCTTCACCCTCATCTTATTTGCCTGTCTACTGCCAATGTCTTGCATTAAAGACGGGCTATGGGGAAGCACTGGCCTCCAAGGTTCCTGGAAGAGCGTTGTGCAGGCATTCCATGCACTGCCGTTGGAGTGGAGTAGAGAATGGGGCTTGGAGCCGGAAAGCTGTGAGGAGATAATGCCACATCAACAGTGAGAGGCTGAAACCCACAGGAGTCCTGGAATTGTTATAGACCATGGGAATATGAAATGGATGATCCAGGGTGTGTGCAATCGCAGGAAGGGAGAACATAGACAAAAGGGAAGAAGAGAGGAAGTCAGCTGGAAGACTTCTATCTTCAGGGCAGTAGAGACAGGAATGAAGGAGAGACAGACCACATTGGAAAATGCTTGCGATGTATCGGGTAACAAAGAGAAACCCATAGATGCCGAGGGTGCCCTGGAGTCTTGAACAGAAGCACCTGGTGACCAACCAAGTCTAAGAGGTCTGGGCTCCTCATTCAGAGAAAATCCAGCAGCTGAAGGTGGTAGAGGAGTTTCTGTAAGTCGAGAAGCAGAGGAAGACACTATACACACACTGTTATATTGTTGCAAGTGAAACAGGAGAAAAAAAAAAAACAGAAATAACATGGTATGAGGCCTAAATACATTTAGATTCTCAAAGGCAGTTAGTTTTATCGAGGCCGGGTAAGCAACTTCTGGGAAGACCCCAGGACCTGTGATACTTGCAAAAGAGAGCGTCTATCCACCCACTCTCTCTTGTGTAGTTTTCAGGAATACAAAAAGTCAGCCCATTAGCCAGGAAGATAAGCAGGCACAAGAACATTGTTTAGAAAAAATGTTTTGATTTCTTATTTTACAGCCTTTATTAAATTGGTCATCCTGGACGATAAGTTGTTTTTGATTCTGCTCTCCTTTATTACATCTCTACAGAAAGTAGGCTTAGTCCAAATAGGTAAGGGACATTATCCAGACTGCAGCACGGGCTGTCTTTCTTCTGTTCTGGCAGTGTGCTGTCAGTCTAGGATGACGTGGCCTATGACATATTATCTTGGTAGCCCTGCAAGTGGGAGTCTGACTTTTGCCAAATAAGGGCAACGCAAACCTGTGTGCTGTTACCTCAGCCCAGACCAGCAAGGATTCACAAGGTCACAGGAGGGACTGGGGAAAGGGTCAAACCGTCTGCAGCGGTTGCACTTCTCCACCAGCTCTCACCGGAGTGCTATAATAATCATGTTCAGGCTTCTGCTCTCAGCAAGGGCCCCATTTTGTGGACATGCTAAGAAAATAAGACCAAAAGCGCAAGTGTTGCACTGTACTAAGCCGCACCAGTGGCATTCTGTGGTTCGTATCTTACTACGCTTGTAATGAAGGGTTTGAATTAGACTATCTCTAGGACCCTGCTCTTGAAGGCCTGACTGCTACATTCTCACTACAAGAGCCAGATGAAACGCTACCCAAGCTTTGGGCCAGACGTAAACTTGACAAAGAGCCCTTTGTCATTATGGCACTTGATGTTCCAGATGACAGAGGGAGGGAGCCTATGTCTAACAGCTACCTGTGAAGGAGCCGGAGAAGCATGAGCCGCCAGGACTCTAGGTGGCCACAATTTGTGTCATCACGTGGGCATGTACTATGTGGTTAGTCGTCTCAATTTACAGGACCAGATCTGAACGACAAAGACCCAGGGTCCAGCTCCTGTCTGAAGCCAGGGTTTTTAGAACTTTCAACCATGGTTCCCACACTTCCATTTACCTGTTATATCGTTAATCTGCTCAACTGCAACTTTATCAATCATCTAAAATAATTAAGGGGTGCCTCTGCCAGCACGTGAAGGATTCCGAGGTCACCAAACACAGTGCCTTCCCCCAGGCCCGCCTCCGGCCTACAGTTCATATTCTCTGCATCAGAAGCTGGAATTTGAAGCTTCATTCAAAGAATGCCCATGTGTAGGTCAGAGATAAATCCAATAGATGTTGCCGATGGAGCTCACAGTCCAGAGGACTTTGCTTCTCATTCTGTCGCTCCGGCTTGGCTTTGAAGTTATTCTTCCTTTTTTTTTGCAGCCAAAGTGACTCAGTGGCCTCTACAGCCCCCAATCTTATCTTCAAAGGAAAGGCTCAACTCACCAGCGACCATCCCTCTCTGACACTGCATCCTTCTGGGTATAGCCCAGGGCTGTTGTGGAGAAAAGCAGGCATCCATTATCAGTACTTGGTGATCCAGAAAGCAAATAACATCACCCAGGCCAAAATCACAATTCCCTATACCGAGTCTCCTGCAGACACGAGTACACAACGCCTGGTGATCAGAAAAGCACACTGTCACGTGAGTCGCTGTAATGGGGAGCTAAGATTCCCTGCACAACCTTACTACAGTGTCCTACGGGTAGTCATTCCTTCTGCATAGTCCATTTATAGATATCTAGAAGCAGAGTATAGTCTTCCGGGATGGAGGCAGTCTATTTCTAATTTTAATAGACATTCCTTCCCAATGCGTGATTGTTTTCATGTCTCCTAAATTAATAAGTCTCAGATATATGAAAAAGTGTAAAGATGGTGCTTTTATATACTGTAGGCAGGTCAACGATAGGCCACATTGCACGATAGCCACGCCAGTGGCTGTGGAGTTCAGATTTAGGTGCAAAAGATAAAAGAAACCTGAGGCTGATCCATCTGTAAGAACATTCACAATAATGGGTTTAATTCTCTGCGAATTCCAGGGTGTTTGGACAATGAGTTTTTCTTCAGAACAAGATTAGAGTGAAGAGAGTAAGGATTTTGAGATAAATGATTGAAAACAGTTTTTGGGACAGAGTTCTCTCAGGAGAAATAATACAAAGAACTGGCAGTCACTCCCAAAGGAAATCTGTTCTTGGAAAATAAGTTCAGCTTCTTTCGGGGGGGGAGGGGAGAAAGAACCATATGCTGCGTCGTTAACCTGAGATAAGCCATGCTGAGAAACACTGAACCTGTTCGTGACCCCCAGTTAGGAACCTCAGACCCAGAGAAAGGAATTGCCCGCCGTAGTTTCTGCTCAAAGTAAGAGGAAATTTTTAATAGAGTCCAAAGGTTGAATGGGATATTGTATAGACATCTGAAGTTCACAGCATCTACCAATCAACTGACATAGAATACTCATAAGGTGTTTAAAATCTTAATTGAGGAGATAATAAACATGAGAAGGATGTATTAAAAAAACAATGATAAAGCCGACAATATAATATTGTACTTTTCTCGGCAGAGAGGTTGCTGGCTTTGTTTAAGCAGATTATAGAACAGAGGGATTTTAAACCTTCCCCAAACATTTATTTCTCACTCAACAATAGTAATGGATTCCCCTGGAGACACGGGAGACCTCAGCAAAAGACATATTCTAGCCCCCATGCTCTGTATGGGTTGCTCTTTAGAGCTAATGGCACTAAAAGGGTTCATAGTTGACGACTATTCATGATGTAATATAATCATTTGTCAATTAAAACTCATTAAACACGGAGATATAATAAAGAGCATCTACACAAAGTTTTTTTAGACTCCATGGTTTCAAGAAATAAATATCCTAAAAACTGGTGCATAGGTGATGACACTTTTATTCTCCTCAGTGTCCAGGGATGACAAGTGAACATGAAGGCAATTCACAGCGGCCCCAGGCTTGTGCAGCCCAGTCACTGACAAGGCCTTGCAAATTTCCTCTTTGCCTCTGATTTAGTAAAGAAGACAAATGGACGAGGTTTTCACCTTTCTAAGGCTTAGTTCCAAATCATAAACTGGAAAGGTCATGGGTCACAGTAGGTAATAATTGTCCTGTCGAATCAAAAATCTTTCAGCAGAGAGTTTTTTGTTTGTTTTAAAACCAATTCTTAAAACAGATAAGTACCATAGTGACACTTCCAAACCACGAGCTAACCCCGTGCCTACCTCCCTGCATCTACAACTGCCAAAACAATAGTTGTAAAAAAGGTGCAAGCTACGACAACTCCATTAAGTCAAAAGTATTATAAAGAATATTGGTGTGAGATTACCTTAGTGAAAAGTTTAAAAATTCGGGTCAAATGATAACACTGGATTTAAAGATAGAGACTTGTCACGAAACGAGCTTTACAGGAATGTTCCCAAAAGCATAAAACCATCCAGAGGATTTTCACTTGTGTAGACCAGCAGACCAACCTAGACGACAATATATTCAGTTAACGACTCTTCATCACTTGTATATGAATCATAGTAGACAGGATGAAGGTGTAGAACTCAAAGCATGGCACCCTATTCCCAATAATTGGTTACAGCCAACATTCTGGCTGGAGAATAAGGTGTTCCTATTGATACCTGAGCTCTTTTGGGAGAATGATCTTCCTGTCCTAGATCACTAATGTCTAACTCTCGCTTGCTCGCTTGAGGTTAATCTAATAAAAACGGACACAATTAGATTTCCACCTGAACATAGAAACACGCAGAAAGTCGTTCAAGAAATAGTTAAGGGCGTAGGGACTTGAGAAAGATCTGAAGGTGCTGCTGTTGTCGGAGGGCAAGATTAGAGATGCGGCGACCTGAATGGCTCCCCCTCGTGAGGACCACAACCCAAATCCTGTAATCCAATCAAGCAATAGAGTGGATTAGAGGACTTGATGCCTTATCCCAGGGCCCAAAAGCCATAAAGGTGGAGTGAGGTTCAATATCTGACATTTGGATACGGCACAGTGAGAGGAGCATCCCTTTGCGACCGAAGACTCCTGGTTGAATGTTCTTTGTGTGACACTGTTTCTGCAGACCCCAATGGGGCAGGCTGGCCCACCCCTACCCCTCAGCAGGAGCCTCAAGTTCAGCGCACTCTCCCAAACCCCAGTCATGCTGGTCAATGAGAGGCGGTGTGAAGGTCCACGGAGGACCCTCTGGCCGAACGAATCCCCGCATCAAAGACTCTACTTCCTCCCGACTGACCCGTGGCTCACCGCATCACAGGGCTCGTTTCCTTTTTTCCACACCAAGACGCCTCGAGTTGAGGAGCCTTTCCCACTGGGAAGCCGGGCTTCAGACAATGGCAACACTTGCTATGTGAATGCGACCCTCAGTGTATGACCCTACACAAGCCCCTCGCCAATACAGCGTCCCAGCCAGGCACGGGACCACCTGTAGGAGCATACATCCTGCTGCGTGGTACCCTGCAGGACTCACCTGAAGCGGTTCTCATGCCATCCTGGACGTGTGCTATCCGGCCCCTGCCACTAACTGCTCACGCCTTTCACAGACACCAGCAGGAAGAGCACCCCCGGTGCCCACCCTGAGTATCCATGTTCATTCTGGATGCAAAACACCCAATTGCAGCAAGCCGTGCTGCCTGAGGACAAGCCCTCAGACCCGAGCGTCATCAGACAGCACCCTCATTTTTTTTTCAGCAACTCTTGGGGGGTACTGGAGGGTCTCAAATCCAGTGCTCCACGTGCCAGGCATTTCAGCACTCTGGAAGCTTACCTGACATAGCCTGGACATCGGGGTCTGCTCACAGAGCTCAGCCAACGCTTTGGACGCAGTTGATGAAGCCCGAATGCTGAAGTGTGAAATGCCTACCATTGTAAGTAAGTTTCTGGAGAAGGTGCCTGCGTCCAAGGTGTTGCTTGCACACTTCCCCGAAGGTCTCATCCTGTCTTGAGACGATTCTCGATACTTGACAGGCAACAACAATGACTAAGGAGTATAATATCCGAACGCTTGACACTCAAACTGCCTGTTCTGAGCAGAGGGCAGGACACCTTGGTTTGTGCCTATGCCGTGCTGGTTGGCCCCCGCGTGGAGGAGTTGCCACAGCGGCATTAAACTTCTGTTTTGTAAAGGCAGGAAATGTCCAGTGGTAGTAAAGGATATGCTAAGGTCAGCGCCTGTGATGTGACTTGCGCGCTGCACCAACCTGCGATGTCCTCTTTTATATGCAGAAACTCATTGGAGAGGACCTTGTGGGGAGTCAGTCAAGGAGGGAGGACTCCATCTCCCGAGGCAGACCCACAGTGTTGGTGAGGCTCATGAGAGCCGGCAACGATCTCGGAACCTTCCTGAGTTGGAGGAGTCGTTGTGGAGAGACCTCAGGCAGCAAATGAACATTAGACCAGGGAGATGCTCCAACTAATGCAACCGCCCTAAGCCTAACTCCAATTCAGGAGATAGAGAAAATTGCTTCATGCTGAACGCAGTCATCCTTAACACCACTCCAACTACAGACCTGAGATGCCGAAGAATCATCTCAGCAGAACATCGACCTGCTCACCACTGCAGCTGGGATGCTCCCACCCTCAAGGTGGCCGGGGACGTGGCCAAATCCCCGCGTGTGCCATGGAGAGCCCCGACCTACCAAGAGGAGAGCAAGAAGGGACAGAGTTCTGGGGAATGCGGTCCAGGGATGTGTCCTCCTAACTTTGGTGCACATGGGCCACACACCCACCACAACACGCGTCACTCTACTACTCCACCCGAAAACAGTCCCATACTGGAAATATTTTGTGTTATGTGAAGGTTGTTTCTATCTGTATGAAGAACCATCTAGCTGGTTGATTCATGGGATATGGCCTGCACTGAACTTGAGGCACTGATATTTAACTGGTTCATTGTCATGATCTTGTTATTGGATAGTGTGGATTCAGATCGGGGTGTTATCGAGGAACCCTGCCTCTCTTCATCCTTGGGGAGCAGTGGAGGCCACTTGCAGGTGAAGAGGCAGTGAGCAATCAGGGTAGTGATATGATGGCTGAGGACCTGGGGTTGAATCAGTATGTTTGACCTTTCTCATGCTCCCACTTCCAATGCTTTCTTCTATTATATTGAAGATATTTCTCCGAACCATAAGTATGTATTGGGTCTTGCTATGCGATGTTGTTTGGTCATTGCTTGATAATTGTAAGATGGAAAGTTAAGTGCGTATTTTGGGGGATAACGCATCCAGCTGATTCTGAACCACAGTGATTTATTATGGTTACCTTCTCTCATCCACATTAAGACGAAGAGAATCAAATAAACAAGGACTCTTATTCCAAGGGAAATGCCGCCTCCCACGAACATAACTTTTTATGGACTATTTTGCTACGTCTTCTCTGTGGCATCTCTTGACCCAGAAGAAGTGGACTCTGGATTTCAAACCATTTCAAAATTCAAATTTTGGCCTGGGTTGATACATCTGGAAAACATGCCAAGTTCATTAGTCTACCAAAGCATTTTGAGTCCAGGTTTATAGGTGTTTCTGTGTTTCATTGCATTTCGTACAGAAGAGTTTGACAAGTTCATTGTAGAATGGAAATATTGCATGACCACAAAACGCCTCTGAGTGTACCGTAGATGTGCAGTTGTAACATCACATCATAATGTTTATTTTCAACTTGTATTTCAACTTGACATGCCACCTTATGGATATTAAGGGACAATAGGATCTGTGCAGAAAAATCAGGCTTTTTTGGAGAGTTTTACATGTACTAAGACAATTAGAGATCTAAGTGTCAGGGTTTCTTTCATGTCGGGAATTGTGTGTTCTTATGGCCAATACAGTTTATTTGTGTCATAAGCAGTGAGGGAGCCTGTGTGCGTCTTGCCCCCAAGAGTTCCGTAATAGGATCTGCGGTATCCCCGTCTTGACGAATGTCATAGGGGAAAATGAGGACGCTCATGACTCCGGGGACTTGCCTCCACAGCAGCGGAGAACTGAGGAGGTGTCTGTGGGAATGAGGAATGTCCCCACCTGGACTATGTGGTGAACCAGAATTCGCCGCTGAACTGGATGAACCGTCAAGTCCCACCACGCTGCTGACGGTCCCCTGCTTTTGTGCGCCTTACCATACACAGCCCCCCACTTCACAGATGACTGCAAGTTTTGTCTTTAGGTAAAGCTATAGGAATGCAATTGGCTTCCCGTCTGGAATGTCAGTTTGTCTAGTGAAATCCATTTTTCAACAAATGAGGAACAGTATCCGGGCAATATTGTAACTTGTTTGTAACGAAATTAACAAGTTAATCTGAACATTGTTTTATAAATATCTGATTCTGATTTAGAAAAAGATCTCCGAAAAAAAAAAATCCCATCCATAGTTTTGCAAATTACACCATGTTTTCTCCTCAGAAGACTTTTCGTACTTCTTGATATTAGTACTTGAAATTGTTATGTAAAATAATATTGCATGCTGCTTTGTTGTTTGCTCTTAAAATGTTCATTTAGTAAAGTTGTGGTTTTTTTTATTCAATAAAAAATTCCCACCTACAATTTGGTTGGCAGTCTTCTGAGGATGAGGACACCTGTAGGTCCCGTGGGGACACTCCAGGGGCCAAGAACAGGCCTCCGTCAAACAGGTGGGGGCAGGAGGCCCTGAGCAGGGCCTGGCTTCTCGGGAGGAAGAATGGGGAGCTGCAAGAGAACCGGGAGCTCCAGCAGCTTCTGTCGCAATCTGGTGAAGCCATTCCAGGGCTGAGTGGGGGCCCGCCAGGTGCGGACGTGGGGCTCGGTGCATGGCCTGCGTCTCACAGGTGAGGTGTGGCAGGTTGTGGCTGGGGCCCTTGCTTGGCTGGAGGCAGTGTCTCCTTCCTGGCTGCTGGGCTGGCTGTGCATCCACGGGCAGTCCGCTTCCTGGAGCAAACAGATCCCTGAATTTCCCCACAGGCCCTCTGGATGCTTCTTGCCGTGTGCTGGCTGGGGCTCCACCACGCTTTCTTTCGGGGTATAGGTGTCACTGTCTAGGGGCATTGGGCACATTTCTCTGGAGCCTGGGGGGTATTTGGAATTGTCTGCCAATGGTTGCGAAGCGGACGGTGTTCTTCCTCGGATATGGGTGGTGCCTGGTGTGTTCCAACCCATGGCCCTGGGAGCAGCGGGACCCTCGAGGGACATCTGCAGGCCTCTTGTATCTTCTGCCACCAGGGCTGTCAGCCTGACACCGGTTGGCGAGCCGGCTGAGGGTGTCAGTGATCGGCACTTCCCTGGGCACCAGGAGGTCCACCCAGGTGGCTGAAGCTACTTGAGGGCTCTGAGATGAGCATGTGGAATGGGACCCAGACACATGTACTGGATTGTCAGTACGTGGTTCCTCAGCAGGGCAGGCTCAGGGATAGAAGGCCTCTGGTGTTGAGACAGTGCATGGCATTGCTGGACACTGTGGGAATAGAGACCACGGGGACTCCAGTGAGTTTGGCCCCAGCACTAAGGCAAAATGAACAAACTCAGGAAAGAAGAGAAAGAAACACATCTAACGGCCAAGACCTTAGTAAAACCCCCTCCCCCGGAACAGGGAAGAAAAAGATGATCTGTTGTCGACTCACCTGGGAGTAGGGAATTGCAGTTGCAGGGCTGGTCCGGAACAAAAGGTATGACTGGAGCTTTTGTGCCCTGAGACATTGTGGGGGGACAGGGAAAAGTACCCGCCGACAGCGATGCTTCTCCATTGCGACCAGCTCTTCAATCCACTATGCTCATGAGGCAATGGATAGTCCTGCTCTGGAAGAGTCTGGTGGCCAGCTCCGAGAGGGATGGGCAGGGGGGTAATGTGTCTAGAGGACAGAGGCCGTTCTCTAGGTGGTATGTGCTCCAGAGTGCCCCCATGACCATCACATGCCAACCAGCCACGGTTCAAACACACATACCAAGGCCAAGGCAACATCATTGCACCAAGGAAGAAAAGGTGCAAAGACCACCGGACTGCTCATGCGGCCAGGTGGTCAAGAGAAGTGAATCCCACCTCCCCCAGGAGGCACATGGAGCCCGGGAGTGCCCAAGGCACAGCCCGGGAAGCAGTCACACACTCACCTCACATCTATCACAAGATTCCAGTTTCTTACTCCAGTGTGCGCTTCTGCCCTCCCAGGGTCTCCTGGACCTGTGGAGCAGGGCCTCTGCTCGGCTTCTGCCTGCACCAGAAATCAAAGCGCTGGAAAGGAGAAGTCACTCCATTCCTGGTCTCCAGCCAGACACCTGCTCGGCTTGGGGCCAACTGGTCCTTTCCCTCCTCATGCCACTCTATGCTTTTCTTATCACCTCTGCGCCCCACCCTGATACAGTGACCCACCAGGTCATCCAGCACGTTTGTTTCTCCGAAGTCAGAAAGGGGTCTGCCATTTGTCATGTGCCAAGCTCCATACATTCACTGGTGCGGGACACTTGTCCACCACAATCCACACCAATCAGCAGGGCAGCTTCCATCACCCAAATGTGGACCCTGTTAGTATGGACCCCTCTTCCTGCCTCGCCCACTGGCTCTGCCCGAACAGCCGCCCTGCACACTGTGCATCACACGGACCGGGTCTGTCATTCAGCCTGGCGATCGGGTCACAAGCCCCATTCCTCACCCTTCATCTCTCTGCCTTCTCCCTCTCAGCCTGTGCCAACAGTCCAGCCTGGTGGTTCACTGGTCGCGGTGACTCCCGGCTCTTCACATTCTCCTCAGCCTCCTGGGCCCAAGTCCATGGAACAAGGGTCGTTGCCCAGTGTTTTATGGGGCATCTGTGCTTGATGCCTGTGTCCAAAGGCCCCACCAGTCCCTGCACTTACCTGGGGTGGAAGGGTCAGGGGTCAGGTCATTCCACTCAAATGCCAGTGAACCTGGCCAAGCCTGAACTGGGAGGCCGTCCTCATGGAGTGGCACATGGGCTGAGTGGACATGGGAATCCTATCTGCTAGTGAGTGTCAGTATAGTGAAGACGTCAGGATTGCATCCCTCACAGCCATGGGAGGGGGGTGCAGGGAGGAGGATTGCAGGTGTCAGTTGAAGACAGGTGGAACACTCATTAAGCATTCGGGACAAACACAAGCATGGATCTAATCTTTGGTGCCCTGAGGACTGATATCAGAGACCTCTGAGTGTCCCAATGTAGACTGTGGGATTCCAGCCATGCTCAGGATGGACACAGGGTCGCGGTCAATGCATCTTCTGTGAGGCCTAGCCGTCGCAAGACTACTGGCGAGAGCCCTGCCTTCCAAAACCCATGCCAGCCTCCCCACCACGCCTGGAGGCGGACAGGGGTTGGTGGGATCCGCTACATAGAGGGGTTGCTTGGCTGCAGAGGGAGCCCGGCAGGAGGGATAGGTCCTGTTGTCTGAGGTCTTCTCTTAGGGACTCCTGACGCGTTGCTCTTGGTTTACAGTTTGCTTTTATGTCCAAACTCAAGCCCATGTGAGACCCTGGCACATACCTGGAATGGACCCATACCCTGTGGAGCGCTGCCTACCTGTTGCTTCGGGACACAGCCACACGGCCCAGGTCACAGGGACACACATCCTGAGGGGAGACGGGGTTGCTGTGCACATCAGCGAGGCCGAGGGGCCACTGGGCCGCCGAGGGCTGCCTCGAGCCCTGCTGCACGCCCGACCGACTCCCGCTGGCCTGCGATTACAAACCCAATCATGGATGGTGAGTAAAACCCAACAGTAAACTTATGTATAGTCTGCTCTTCCATCCTCACAGTGGGATAATTAGCCTTCCACGGCACCTTATTTCTTGCCTCTTTTGCAATGTTGACTAGGATTATGAGTGAGTGGCTGCCTGCGATGTCTCCTAGGGGCAGAATCCTCCCTGGCACAAGAAATTACAGTCACGTTGAACAAACGCCTTTGTCTCTTCAAGAAATTTGTTTCACAAGGAAAATGTTTTTTAAAAAGATTTGTGCTTGATATTATCTGCCTTGTTCTTATTGACTTGAAATGTTTCATTTTTCCTAACTGGCGCTTGTTTGGCTACAGTATCATTATTCCTGTCAAAACTGAACAAAGTGCCCTAATTGATGTGTTTGAGTGTTATCCTTGCACAGTTCTTATAATTGGAGAAAAATGTTTTACCTCACTGTTGACATACATTCCAAGCTTTTCCACTTTAGGAGAAAAAAATAATCATGTTTCCGGGTATTGTAATTTTAGACTATTTCGTTATACATGGTATTAAAACTGCCCACATCAATTTTGTAGTAGAGATTTTGCAAATCCTAGGGGAGGTAGCTGGCCCTGGTGAGCAGGAGCCTGCAGGAAGGAAACGGGACTTCAAGGTGAATGAGGAGTCCATCCTGGTGCCAACTGCGCCATCCAGCCAGTTTGGCCCCTGGAGGTGGTGTGGGCTGTGTCGAAGTACCAGCAGACTGTGGTGGGCCATCGACCTGGCCAGGGAGACGAGACCATTAAAGGGAAGCAGAGATGTCTCCTGGGACACGTGAAGGGCTACCAGGAGCTGTGAGGGAGAGCATCACAGCACTGTGCATGGCCAGGGGAGTGGGCTAGACGGAGGTGGTCAAAGAGGCTGTGGACCGCTCAAGACGGAGAGGCTGGGCCATGGCTTACCCACGCTGCAGGACGAGGCCCTTTATGGACAGTCCCTTGCAGCAGGGAATAACATGCGAACTTCGAATCTGCCCCTGGTCCCTTACCCTCACAGGGCCCCCTGGAACTCGGACACGGAGAGATGCAGTGGTTCGGCTAAACCTGACCAGGATACTCCCTACTCCAACACGGAGACCCAATCATCTTAGTCCCCTGGAACGGATTACCAGATGCCCAAAGAGGCATGGACTTTGCCGAGGAGAGGTAAGAGACTGAACATCAATGCGGCAAAAGTTTAAGTTTCATCCCAAAGATAGAAAGAACCAGCTCTCTTGATCTGCTCTCTAAAGCCTATGGTGTCATCTTGGATTGCGTTCAGGGCAACTCCCTGAAGACATTAGGCCCCTCGCCAGCCCTCCCCCTTGGGGATGGAGCTCAGTTCCCTGGGTTTGCCGACACGTACTCTTACTCTCTCAAGGAAGACGGATGATGCCCATAGTCAACTTCTGCTGGCTTTGAAGCCAGTGCCTGTTTTCTAGACACAGGAATACCTCAGCACACCAATCTCGCTGACTACGGTCCAGAGTTTTTTTCCCCCTAGTTGAATCTGAAGCTCCCTCCTATAGTGACACATGTGAAAATCTGGTGCTAATAAAAGACTCAAAGGCTGGTATTGTTGGGGGAAAAAGAAGGGATGATCAATTTTCTTTCTTTTTTTTTTTTTGGAGGACTTGGGGAACGTTTGTTTATTAAGGGAACCGAGAAAAGATTCACGTACCTGTAACCTGAGTTATGCGTGAAGGTAGAAAAGATTCTACAGTGACTGGGTGCCGAAACGGGAGAACACACATAAGGGGTCCGGCCGCGCACCATGGGACACTGCCCACTCCCCGCATGGAATACTAAACGAGTGGTTTAGCAGCTCGCCCCAGACTCCATTAAACTGATGAAATGGAACAGGATTCTATACGGCTCCCTCAGCTCCCCGGAGAGAGATGGATGTGAACAGGTCAGAGGACCGTCCGCGACAAAGGGGCGGGCACAAGGACTGCTTCCCCTTTGGTCCCCCCCCCATGGCACTTGGGCTGGGCAAGGCAGCCTGGCCTCCGACCCGTGGCAGATGGCAAGGCCATCAATTCAAAAAAAACCCTACACAAGCTGCCTCATGGGCTGGGGAGAGTGGAAGATGTGGCATCAGGGAGCGTTCCACACCAGGCATCCATCCTCAAACAGCTGTGCGATCCACGGTGGACCCCATCACCCCACTGCCCCCCAGGGGTACGAAGCAGCCCCCCCGCAGGCCCACACTGATAAGTGGGCAAGGCTGGAGGGGAATGTGGGACGGCCAAGGAAGCCTGGGGGGGGACCCGCACGATAGTAGCAGTAGCTCGGGAGGCCTTCTGTGAAATCGGACCGACAAGTGTCCCCATTTCATGTCCACCCACAATCCAGAAACAGCCCTTGTTTGGAAAAGCAGAGGGTGACAGTGATGACACGGGACCTGCAGATTCTTCTGCTCCCTGCGGGCACCCTATCAACCCGGGTTGCCTTGTGCGCCACATGGAGCGCTGCGCCAAGTACGAGACACTCCCTTTGTGTCCACGTACCCCACACACATTGAGGAAGCTACAGACTCTTCTGTGCTGTCTAACAACCTCGAGCAGACATACTGTAAAAGGTCAGGGTGCTGTGCCCCCGAGCACCCCGGGACCCGCAGTGCAGCTGATGAGGTATGTGGGTGTCCTCTTTGCGTGGGATGTCTTTAGCCGCGTGGTGGACTTCTGCTCCTGCCAACAACGCCAGTGTACCCGCATTACTGTGGGAGAGGTTGCGGGGCTGTCGGTGGCCTGTTGGAGCGTGTGCACGCGTTGGTGACAAGCCGGACGAGACTGTTTGAAGCAGGAACGCACGTTCGCCGGCGGGACTACGGGCAGGATCCACTGCCCTGCCGCTGCACCTCAGGATCCAGCATGAACCCGCTCACCTCCCGAGCAGCCTCTCCAGTGCTGCACCGCTGAGCCTCACTGGCCCCCGAAAGTCCCCACGTTTCTGATTCCCAGGCCCAGGGAGACGCTCCGAATCCCCCTTGGGTGCTCTGCCATTCATCTGTTTCTCACATGGTGCCTGATTTCTCCCTGTGACCCCCACCCATTTGACTACCCCGCTGCGGGGTTCAGAGGGTCTCAGGATTTCTTCGTCCTTGTCTGTCCTCTTCTCGTCCCATTCTCTGTGCCTGGGTGGGACATGTCAGTTTGCTCACTGTTGCCTCCCATCTCCCTGGTTTTGTTAATAAATTTTGAAGACCAGAAAAAAAAAATATTGATCTCGTACAGGGATAAAACTCGTAAGCCTGAGCTCCAAATCATTGATGTTGAAAATTCAGAAGGGAATTAAAGGCTTGATCTAATGGTTAGAAAATGTGCTGTAATTAATTAGAAGAGATGGTCGTCTTAATATTTAAATGATTAAAAGAACTTTCTCATCCATGCGAAGAGTAAAGTCCAAGGATAATCAAATTCTGACGCTTTTATGCTACATAGGTTATACTTTGCATCCTCAGGTGTTCTGCCAATACTATCTCTTCATAAGTCCTTCTATATGTTCTCAATACAACTGTACTGGGGAAGAATCGCAGCCTTCACTGTGAGTTTACTCTCTACTACACACTGTGATGCTCTTCTTTATCGATATCGTTACGCAGATAGCACTTCGATCTCATGTTTCCTGTCTTCATTTGACCTTTTTTTCCTGCCTCGTTTCTTTCTGTTCTGGTCAGCATTCACCTGTTTGGCAGCAACAGTTTGAGTCTGACTCTGTGTACGTTGGGTGAACTATCATTAACTGTGATCTGTGGCCATTTTCTGTTCCTTGGACTTGGTTTCTTTATGTAAGACCCCGCTGTGTTGGTTCCACAGCGAAGGGACGGCAGGGCTCTACCAAGTCTCTTTCAGGGATATCTTTTCTTGTTGAAATTTCGTCAACGTGTATTCTTCTCTGTAATATTTAATTCATACATCTTTTTATTTCTCTTTTTGCAAAACATCAGATAATAGAGCAAAACATATCTGCTCACTTAGTTACCTACCTTTTGTTTGCTTATATAAGTTTTGTAAACATTGTTAAGTGGATAACATTCTGGCTAAGGACATCCTCCAAAACTTCTTTTTGGACATAATATTTCTGAGTTAGGGAAAAGAAAGCTTACTGAAACTTCCATTAAGACATATCACACCAGCAAACTAAATTTATATGCTGTTTTAAATTAACATCTGCCATTTTTAAAGACTTTCAGGTTTTGGTGTTTGGGACAGCTTAAAATGATTTTTATCTGAAGTTTATGAAAGAACAGAAGCTGACCACACAAATCTTACTTATAAGCATATTGGCGCGTTCCAAATAGAAATCATAAAATAAAACCATAATCAAGGAAATTCCACTCATACTTATTAGAAAAAATAGCTACAATGTTATTATAAATACAGATGGCAATTTGTAATAACTAGTTTCCTGATATGTGCTTTTATTCTTTTTTTTTAATTTTTATTGGCGTTTCATTTACTAACCTAAAGAAACCCCAGTGACCGTCACCATTCACTCCCACCCCCCCGCCCTCCTCCCCTCTTCACCACCCCCAGTTCTTCTTTCTTTTGATTTAAAGTAACAGATTGGGCATCCTGGGTTGTGCAGCGGTTTTGGACCTGCTTTGGCCCAGGGCGCGATCCTGGAGACCGGGATCGAAATCCTCAATCAGGCTCCTGGTGCATGGAGCCTGCTCTCCCTCTGCTAGTGTCTCTGCCTCTCTGCTCCTCTCTGGTCTCTCTCTCTACCTCCTCTGTGTACTGATCATAATCAATAAAAAAATAAGTAACTGATTTACTCATAATAAAGGCAAGCCATTTAGCATTTTATACATTTAATTCTTTTGTATAAATTTCAGACCCCAAAAATTCATTCAGATCAACGTATTAGCCAAAACAGCCAGCTGCAGAAATATCTTTTGTTTGGCAGGACAATGGGTTTTCTCTTTTGATTGGGGAATACATTCATGCAGTACTTAACTTGCTCTAAGCTGACCCATCCCTACTAGCTCCCACATTGTCACCAGCGTGGGCATGTGTAGGCTGACACCCGTTTTTAAGATTATAAAACTCATATAACTTACAAAAATTAAGTTGCCAATGCATGGACAAAAATTCAAATATATCTAAACTGATGCTAAATCTTAAATACTCATTCCTAATTTGGGAAAAGAGATCAAACCAAAAAGAACTCATCTTTATATACTTAGTACATAAACACTTATCAATAAGAATGTTCTATATATGGATACTGTCTTTGTTAGAATAGTGTTAACAGTACCTGAAATCTGAGTAAGATCAATCTATTCATCAAAGTATATTACTGTCTTCTATACAGTCTTGGCCTCCCAAACAGTGGGCTTCAACTATATCCCTACCTATAATATTAACATTCTCAAATATTTGGTTAATAAAGGAAAGGTGTCATTAATAATGCCTACTAAAATTACAACAAAGGCTTTCTTCTAATCCTAAGAATGAAACAAAAGAGAGTTTGTAGACGACATTGGAAATGAGGAAGCAATTTTGGAAGTCACAGTTGGCCATGGACCCTTTACATTGCTGACCCTTCGTTTGTTAGTTAAAGATAAGAGTAGGCCACCAAACTGCTCCTTAGTGGAAACGGCTGCAAAGAAAACAAAGCAGCTAAGTGATGATGAGGAAAAACAAAGAAAATAAAAAGTTGTAGTTATTAAAGGAGATTCAATGAAGTAGTGAGCTCTGGCTAGCTCAGTTGGTAGCATCAAACCTTTTTTCTTTATCTATCTCAGGGTCATGAATTCAGGCCCTATTGGCAGAGAGATCATTAAAAGAATTATATTAAATAAGGACAATTAAAAAACTGTAAAGAAATGATGTAGTAGTAAATTCTATTCGAAGTTAAAAACAGCAAGGAGTAGACAAAAAATTAGAGTAACAGTAATTCTCCCTATTTGTTTCCTTCCATTCCATTTTATTGGAATACAACATCAGAAAGAATTGTACGTTGCTCATTAACCCACGCTTGACTAATGAATAAGTCAAAATTGTAAGCGTCATTGAAAACATTTACACTTCCATCTGCAGCCTGTGAGGTTTCAGCTAACTTCCTACAGACGTGTGTGAGCAGCCATATAATTTTCATGGTCTCCTTGGTCTCTTTATGCTGCTCTGCTCATAAACCCCTTTTTCCTTATGCCTTGGGTAGCTCAGTGGTTGCCACCTGCCTTCGGCCCAGGGCGTGATCCTGGGACCCGGATCGAAAGTCCCACCATTGGTCTCTGCATGGAGCCTGCTTTCCCTCTGCCAGTGTCTCTGTCTCTCTCTGTGTCTTCATGGATAAATCTAAAATTGAGTGGTCAGTCGTTTACGTCCCCCTTGATCTGTGCTACAGGTCATGATCTCTTGGTGGTCGGATATTAGCCAGATGGCAAGCTTTGCATGTTCGGCAAGAGGCTTGCTGGAACGCTTTTGTCCTCTCCTTCTGCCTTCCCCTGCTCGTACTCTCCCTTTTCTCCACTTTTTTTTAAGTGTTAGAAAAACGTTTATTGTCCAAAATATTTTTATAAAAGTGGGAGGAGGGAAATAAAAAGGCTAAATTTCAGCTAAGCTGTACCGATCACAGGTCGACATAAGCAAAACAAACAAACAACCCCCACCCCCAAAACCCAAATGTCCTAGGCGTTTCAGATTAGCCTCACGGTTAGGCCCCAGAGCTAACAGAAGAGTAAAAGGATGCGTGGCCACACATGGTCATTTTTAAAGGGAAGGAGATGTTGCAGGTAGACAGGGAGAAGGGCTCAATTACTAAGGAAAGGCAAGGATAAGAGCGGGGATCACCCGGTCTACGGAAAAAGGGGTGCCAGCATATCCTTTACCTAGGGCTGCTCGAGGCTGAGATATAAGGAACGAGTGAAGTGAAAGGCTAAGGGACTAGTATCAGATGAAGATAAGTCAACTAAGATTAAATTAAGAAAGAAAAACAAGTGGTCAAAACTCCTTTGGTTACTCAAACACGAGCAATGGAAACCATCGTGGCAAGGTGGAGCACGGAGGCAGTTTCATATATACCGCAGCCCAGGGTTGCAGTCCCGCAATGATCCTACCCAGTTTCAAAAGGCTGAGCGCACCGTGCTCGTCCACACTGTGCTCCCGCTCACCACTGGCCAGCCATAACAGAGAATACGTGCAGTCGGCTGAGGCCTGCGGCAGCCTTCACGTACTCTGGCCATAACGTGGGGAGCACAGCTGTGGCACGACGAAGGGGGCTCCTGTCGTCCCTTCCATAGTAGGACGAGGTGTGTGCGCGGCAGCAGCCACAGAGCCGAAGTGGACAGCGCCCATGCAGCTCGGCAACAGGTGCTCTGTGTAGGGATCAACAGAAGTGGGTTGGGTGCTGGTATGGTCCAGCTGTGCTCTGGTCGTGAGGCAGATGGGACATGACCTGCTCCGCGCAGTTTGTACGCAGAGTGCTGATGCCTGCCGACGGCCCTTGCCTCATAGAGCGTAACCGGTAGCCGCTTCTAAGGGTCGATGCTCCATAGCATCGTTGTAACACTGGGTTCCCGCAAGCCCAGGGTGTACGGCGTGCGCACTGCTCCATACTGTCACGTTATACTGCTCGTAAAGTCCGCCACAACGACCTGTGCGTATCTACTGGACACTCTTTGGACCAGTGCCCCTTCTTTTCCCACGCCGTATAGCAGGCCTCTCTGCGTCTCCCACCAGGGCGTCCGAAGTGGCGGGCTGTGTGGATAACTGCAAGTGCACCTCGTTTTCTTGAAACTCTGTGTTGTCAAGCCCATGATGCCTCCACGTGGAGCCCGTTTGACACCTGAAGCTTAAATAGAAGTTGTTGAGGAGACTCAGTGTGGTCCTCTCCTTCCACGGGCTGCTTGTGGTCTCCAGGGGAAGGTGGGATTTTACTTATGAGTCCCCTCCTATAGGGCACAATTATGATAGAGCAAGCAAAATGAGCATCTGGCCACGATCTGTATGTTTGGAACCCAAGGAGGACAGTGGTGTCCCAGGGAGGCTTCATTGTGCCTTACTGCATGGGGACATCTGTGATTTTTGATTGTATATTTGGGGTATCTCTGAGGCAAGAGTGCCCTGGTTCCTACCTAAAAAGAACAACTACTTAGACAGTGGCCCAAGAGTTTGTAAGGTGCTGATGGAACCATTTGCTGACCAGGGCATCGAGCTAAATGGCAGCCTATAGCCTTGAGCTTCTATGCTGACGTGGGGTGGTTTGTTCCTTTATTAGGGCCATAATATTCCACATGAGCTCCCCCCCTTGTAGCATGGCTCCATACCATCCATAAAGTAGACAAACTCCAGTGCAGTTCACTCAGTTGATGTCAGTGGGTGCTCCTAAATAGCCAAGGGGAGCTGGGGAGGGCTGACCTTGCTCTGGTATGGTGGCATCCAACCATAGGCGCAAGATCTGAGGAAGAACAGGGGACTCCCCCTGCAGGTGGGATAAGCCCGCAGGCGGTTCCACTAGTTTCGACTCTGCTCCTGCATTGAGGAGACCTCAGTAGGCTTGCCTCCCACGGCTCAATGGACCAGCTGGATGTGGACGTGTCCACGCCAGTGTCTTAGGAGAACCTCTCTTTCAGGAAGCCCAGGATGTGCAGCAGTTGTTACTGTTGGTGTGTATAGCATAGAAAGGACGATATTCTTGCATACTGAGGGCCTTGGGCACTGTATGTCCATATGGATAGTGTTGTTCCCAGTAAAAAACAAAGGCAGTCCATTCTTGTATGGAAACGAAGTCCGACCTAGAGAGCGGAGCAGGTGCCCATCGAAGAGGCAAGGACTAAAGCAGAGGAGTGGTGGTGGGCATACGTGGAGACATCAGCTAAAACGCGGAGGCCGAAATGTGGACAATATTCTTGACCTAATGGAGAAATCAGAGCACAAAAACGAGTCGAGAACAAAGACAAGACGCAAGAAAAGCAGCAAGAAACAAGAAAAGTTTAAAGAAAGAGTTGCTTTACCGTGGAAGTAGCCAAGATTGCAGATGAAGTCAGTCGCCACTAAGGACATAGGGGGCTCATTAAGAGCAGAGTTATAGTGACGCCTTGATGTGTTCCTTCTCACCCAACCCTCAAATTCACACATTATTCTTTAAAAGGGGAAAATATTTGTGAATCAGTGGCTGGCAGGAGAAATAAGCCCTTGCCATGCATTGGAATGGCTACTTTGTTGGGAGGACTTTGGAAGTTCCTTCTCTCCTCCTCCTTCCCAAAAGTTTTACAACATGTAGTGCTATAGGTAAGAATAGTGGTTACCTAAAAATAGTGTACTGTCATAGCATACTTCTTTCCCTCCCTAGTTTATATATTCACCATCTTTTGTTTTGAATAAACATGTCTAATTAGGTTTGGGGAAGGTGAGTAGGATTAAGACTCTCCCTAACTCTTAGAGCTTCCGAAGTATTCACAATAATCCTTAAGCTCTATAAAAACGAGAAGATTTTTGGGATAATTTTTTGGCATATACCCCATGGATCTGAAGCACGGTGATAAAATAGAAAAAATATGAATGGGCCAAATATGGTCAGTTGTACAAGCTCACAAAACCTTCACAATATGAAAATGAAGTTGAATTACTTTGTATTTAAATATTACCAACATAGCTGTTGTTAGCTATTTCTCTCCTGTAGCATCCTGATTTTTGTGTGAAGCTTCTTTTTAGCAAGTAAGTGAACGACTAGGAGTAATATACTTTACACAATGACACAGTTTTTCTAACCAGGTCAAGGACTATATCTTTGGATACACCATCTCCTAATTGCCAGATCGTAGGCTCATCCTTCTCTGTTGGTAACCAAGTATGTCCTTCTGGTTGGTCAACCTCTGCATGCAGAGTGAAGAAAATAGCCTCTTTTGTGTGTCTTTTTAAGATAAGGATTCTTCGAAGAATGTGTGAGAGTTGAAATTGTATTTTCAAATCATGAGCCAGAGCCTGTGCAGACCTTATGCTACCTCTCTGGATTGCTCTAACTTCTAAATGTAAACTTAGGAAAGGTGGAAAAGGAGAAGAAAGCATTGGCCTTTTTACCAGGAATTGGCTGCTATTTCTATGTAATTTTTTTCTGAGAAACCAGCCATAGAGTTTGTTAGAAAAAGGCTTTTACTGATGAGATATTGTTATAAGGCAGTCTTGTATCAATATTCTCATTTAGCGCAACCAACATTTTTCCTCACGCAAGGATACTGTGTGATGAAAAACCCGTATATTCATATATTTTCCCCCTTTGTTTGGAAGTGAACATTTCACACACAGGGGCCAAACAGTCATTTGGGGGGGGGGAGATGAGAAACTTCAATTTATAGTTATTACAGAAATTGTGGAAATTATGATCTACTGGAAAGCAATCTTGATCACCTCCACAGAATCATGGTCATTTTTTAAATAAAAACCAGCAAAAATGTGTTGTTTCCTGCCTTTGTTAAGTTCTCCCATTTCACTGGGTTAGGTGGGATCTAATGGTGGTTTGATGGTTGTATGTACCTGTATGGCCAGTGATGTGATCAGTTTCTTATTTGCTGGTGGGCCAGGTCTATTTCTCCTCTGTGGACGATTGTTTTCCTGTGTCTTTGCTCATTCTGATTGGATTGGTTGTTTCTTTGCTTGAGGTTTAATAAGTTCTTTATAGATTTGGTTTTCTAACCTTTATCTGGTGTGTCATTTGCAAATATCTTCTCCCGCGTCTGTAGGTTTCGTTCAGTTTTGCTGTTGCACAGCTTCTATCTTGATGAAGTCCCAATAGTTCATTTCTCCTTTTGTTTCTTGCCGTCATGGATGTATCTGCAAAAGTTCCTGTGGCCGAGTTCAAAAAGGTGTTGCCTGTGTTCTCCTCTAGGATTTTGATGGAATCTTTCTCACATTTAGATTTACATTCATTTTGAGTTTATCTTTGTGTATGATGTAAGAGAATGATCCTTTTTCATTCTTTCTGTCCAGGACCACCGTCATCATTACTCTTCCCCCATTTTGAGTTACTACCATTGGTAATTAAGCACTGTTGTCACCTCTGTGTCTACTTCATACATTTCAGCAAACCCTAGGTTTCTGTTCATCAAAACAAATGAATAAATATCCTACCTCAAGTGTAATAATATCGCCTATTCCTCCTTGAATATACTTGGCCAGGACTTTTAGATACTGGCTGTTCTCTTTTATACTTCCAGTTCTTTCCTTGGTCAAAAGCAGGGAGTCTGATGCAGGCTATGGTAAGGCATGGTTGGACAGGATGGTTAAGACCTCTAGTTCCTGTTTTCTACCCTAAATGTAGAAGGGCACATTCGGTTTGGGAGTCAGCTGGAATCTCAGGAGGAATTCATTTGAGAAGACCAGAGTTGAAAGGTAACAGGGGGAGCCAAGGGTGGAATAAAGCCATAAAAAATGACTTAAGCCCCAAAGATCAGTTGTATGGAGCTAATTTTCTTAGACTCAGTTTTCCTATAAGTAGATCCTTATCATTTCCCATTGCCTGGGCCCCCGAGCTGTATCATGGCTCTGTCATGCTATTATCTGAAAGTCACTAACTCTTGGAGAATATAAGCAGAGGAGGTTTGGAGACAAAAAACACTGTTAGGAAAATGCCCCATTTTCTGTTACCCATCTCCTGTTCTGTTTCACTGATGAAGTACAGATGGTTCTAAACACCTGGAAAGCCCCTGACTGCAGTTCATCCAAGTCCATCTTACCAGACCTAGGATGTGATGCACACAATCAGGAGGGAGCATTCAGGTACCAGGGAATTATGGTCTCTCAAACATTGACTATCCCATAGGACGTAGTGGGATGTAGGTAGTGTAGGTCGTGGAGTCTTTGGCCTATGTGTAGGATTCTCTCAAGTGTTCAGTTTCTCAAACTGAATAAGTCTTTTATAAACTTGTTTTGTTACCTGAGGAGACTTGGTTCAAAAAAGAATAGATTTGCACGAAGATAGTAATGGTTCTCATGGGTGAAGGTGTACATACAGACAGGTGGAAAATGACTTCATTTCAGTCCGCACTCACCAGGACTAGTAGAATGTCCCTGCATCATGAGGACATTTCAATACCTCCCTACAGGTATCTGGGGACAGGGGTGTCCTATGATAGCAGAACGGCCTTCAAGGGAGGACAGAGAGTCCTTGTTATTTTGGATGCTCATGGAAGTGGGCAGTTTTGAATGGAAATAATTGTCAAATGGGAACATAAGCTACGGACACTTTGGCAATAAAATGGAACAGCAATCTTTCAGGTCAGTTAAAGTGATTTTGACTAGATTGACAAGAAGTTGGTTTGAACGAGGACAGGGTATTTTGTCTGAAAACTCTGTTTTCAGACTCTGCTAACTAAAGTGAAACTCAGTCATTCTGTTCTGAGCTCCCACAGGATTCCCATCAGGCTGTGGAAACTGCCATGTTCTATGTTACTTTGCTGGACATGTATTTTCCAATGAAAGTCTGAGGTTCTAGGGCACCTGGGTGGCTCAAACGGTTAAGCATCTGCGTTTGGCTCAGGTCATGATCCTGCAGTCTGGGATCCAGCCCCGCTTTGCTCAGCAGGGAGTCTGCTTCTCCCTCTGCCCCTGCCTTCCCACTTGTGTATACCAGCTCTCTCTCAATTGAAAAACAAACAAACAAACAAACAAACAAATAAGTAAATCTATCTATAAAGTCTGAACTTCTGTTTCCCGACAAGGAGGTGAGACATTTGTTATGTTCCTCTCAATATCTCCTTTTCAAAAAGTGCAGGACAGTGAAATACCACTGGGCTGAAAGACAGAACTTCTAGATTTGAGTTCTGAAGCTCCACTCTGGCTTCTAACTGGAAGTGTGGGACACAGAACCAGGGCACTTTCAAATCTCAGATGCTCCTCTGGTCGGTGATCTATAGTTGCCAAACATCACTATGCAGGAGATTTGATCGGACATGTGGTTTTAAAAATTCAGATTCTTAACTTAAAATTCCGAATATGAAAGTGTGAGAGTCTGGAACAGACCTCTGGTTTTCAAAAATATTCTAGGTGACTAGAATCAACTTTCTAAAAAATATTTTTTTATTTATTCATGATAGACACCGAGAGAGATGCAGAGACACAGGCAGAGGGGGAAGCAGGCTTCCTCTGGGGAGCCCGATGTGGAACTCGATCCCAGGACCCCGGGATCATGATCTGAGTCAAAGGCAGATGCTCAACCATTGAGCCACCCAAGCATCCCTAGGTGACTAGAATCAATTTGGCTCTGGAAACACTGATTTATATTACCTCCAAGGCCACTTCTAGCTCTAACATTTTAATATTCTAAAAATTCTGGTAAATCTGAGTGTGACACTTATCCTTAGTTTTTATGATTGAACAAGAAACCCGGTCTGTGAGTGTGTATGCGTGTGTGCATATATGCATAATATGTAGCATGAAAAGTAGAACCATATCCAATCCCTAATTCTTGGTAAATGAGAACAATGTTAGTGATGAGAGAGAAGGGAGGAAAAGGTATGGCACAATTTGCACACACTGGGGAATAATCTATGTACATTTATGCTGTGAGGGAATTGTGTGATTTGTAAGGGACAAGAAGCCTGAGGAAGTCATTTTTAACTTGAGTGCCTGAGTAAGTGGTAACAATATTTACTAAGATCTAGAACAGTAAATGAAGATCAGTTTTGGAAAGGAAGGGATAAAGTGCAATAAAAACTAGTTATTTGTGGGTGCCCATCAGAGATCCAGTTAGGGAAGACCAATGCCCTGTAAAACTTTAGCATGAAGTTGAAGTCGGAAATACAGTGTAGGATTTTTATCAGACAAAGCTCATTTAGGTCAACAGAAATCATGCTGGGTATTCAGAACACGAAATTTAATGCAAAGGATTGCTTACACAGGTAGCAGATGGCCAAAAGTCCACAGAGATTAATAAGTACAGGCCCGGAGGAGCAAATGGGAAAGGCGCTATCAGGGGCAGGGGTTGGAAATCCTGGTGTTAGCTACCTAAAGCTGGGGCTGGATGTGTGAGTATGGGACACAGCACAGCTGGTGCTCAGACCTCTAAGTCAGGAACAGCACATGAATGATGCTTAAGACTTTTAGGAAGGAGTGCTCCATGACTGGGGCCCAGACAAGTGGGGTGGAGACATCCTGCAGCCAATGTTCAGACTTTTGAGGGGAAGATACGGCCAAACAGGGGCCATGGAGAACCAGGGTACACAGCAAAACAGGTTGTGGCCCAGCCATGCCTTTATGGGTGCTGGGTGCTGTTAGTTCCTTCAAGGGTTATTGCAAGGCTGCTGAGAAAGCCAAAAGGAGTTGGAGCCTGGAGCCAACCATCTGTTGCTGTTGGGGTGCTGCTGGCCAGAGCTGGAAATGAAAGGGACTGTCTTCACCCTTCATCTTATTTTCCTGTCTACTGCCAATGTCTTGCATTAAAGGGGCTAATGGGAAGCAACTGGCCTCAAGGTCTGGAAGATGCAGTGTGCAGGGCATCCATGCACTGCCGTGGAGTGGAGTAGAGAATGGAGGCTTGGAGCCTGGAAAGGCTGGTGAGGAGATAATGCCACATCAACAGGAGAGGCTGAAACCACAGGAGCTCCTGGAATTGCTTAGAGACATGTGTAATATGAAGATGGATGAATCCAGGGTGTGTGCAATCGCAGGAAAGGGAGAACATAGGACAACAGGGAAGAAGAGAAAGAAAGTAGCTGGAAGACTTCTATCTTCAAGGGCAGAGGAGACAGGAATGAAGGAGGAGACAGACCACATTGTGAAATGCTTGCGATGTATCGAGGTAACAAGAGATACCAACCATAGATTGCCGAGGGTGCCCCTGGAGTCTTTACAAAGAGCATGGTGACCAACACATGTCTAAGAGGTCATGGTCTCCTCATTAAGAGAAATCCCAGCAGGCTGAAGGTGGTAGAGGATGTTTCTGTAAGTCGAGAAGCAGAGGAAGACACTATACACACCACTGTTAATTTTGCAAGGAAACAGGAGAAAAAAAAAAAACAGAAAGAACAGGGTATGAGGCCTAAATACATTTAGATTCTCAAAGGCAGTTAGTTTTATCTGAGGCCTGGGTAAGCAACTTCTGGGAAGACCCCAGGACCTGTGATACTTGCAAAAAGAGAGCTTCTTCCACCCACTCGTCTCTTGTGTAGTTTTCAGAATAAAAAAATCAGCCCATTAGCCATGAAGATATGTAGCAGCACCAGAACATTTTTTAGAAAAAATGTTTTGATTTCTTATTTTACAGCCTTTATAAATTGGCTCATCCTTGGAAGTAAGTTGTGTTTTATTCTGCTCTCCTTTATTTACATCTCTACAGAAAGTAGGCTTAGTCAAATAGGTAAGGACATTCTCCAGACTGAGCCAAGGGGCTGTCTTTCTTCTGTTCTGGAGCAGTGTGCTGTCAGTCTAGGATGACAGTGGCCTATGACATATATATTGCTAGCCCTGAAAGCTGGGAGTCTGAATTTTGGCAAATAAGGGCAAAAGCAAACCTGTGTGCTGTTACCATCAGCCCAGACAAGCAAGGATCACAAGGTCACAGGAGGGATCTTGGAAAGTGTCCAACTCTTCTGCAGCTGTTTCCACTTCTTCCACCCAGCTGCTCACCGGAGCTGCTATAAATAATCCCTGTTCAGGCTTCTGCTCTCAGCCAGGGCCCCATTTTGTGGACATGCTAAGAACATAAGACCAAAAGCCAAAGTGTTGCTGTGACTAAGCCGGCAACAGTGGCATCTTCTGGGGTCTCTATCTCCTCCGCTGTAATGAAGGTGTTGAATTAGACTATCTCTAGGAACCCTGCTCTTGAAGAGGCCATGACTGCTACATTCTCACTACAAGAGGCCAGCATGAAGACGCTACCCAATCTTTGGCCAGCTTAAACTTTGACACAGGCCCTTTTCATTATGGCACTTGATGTTCCAGATTGAAGAGGGAGGGGAAGCCATGCTAACAGCTATCTGTGAAGGAGCCGGAGAAGCATGAGCCAGCAGGACTGCTAAGGTGGCCACAATTTGTGTCCATCACGTGGGCATGTACTATGTGGTTGAGTCGTCTCATATTACAGAGACCAGAGTCTGAACGACAAAGACCCAGGGTCACAGCTCTGTCTGAAGCCAGGGTTTTAGAACATTTCAACCATGGTCCCACCTTTCCATTCTACCTGTTTAATCTGTTAATCTGCTCACTCACTTTATCAATCCATAAAATAATTAAGGGGGCCTCTGCCAGCAAGTGAGGATTCCGAAGGTCACCATAACACAGTGCCTTCCCCCAGGCCCCTCACGGCCTACAGTTCATATTTCTCTGCAGTGTCAGAAGCTGGATTGACAGCTTCATTCAAAGAATGCCCATGTTGGAGGTCAAGAGAATAAATCCAGAGATGTTTGCCGCATGGAGCTCACAGCCAGAGGATCTTTGCTTCTCACTTCCTGTAGCTCCGGCTTGGCTTTTAATTATTCTTCCTTTTTTTTTTGCAGCAAAGTGGCGTCAGTTCAGCTCTACAGCCCCCAATCTTATCTTCAAAGGAAAGGCACTCAACCTCACAGCGACCATCCATCTCTGACACTGCATCCTTCTGTGTATAGCTCCATGGGCTGTGTGGAGAAAGCAAGGCATCAGTTATCCAGTACTTGGTGACCAGAAAGCAACATAACATCACCCAGGCCAAAATCACAATTCCCTATTACCGAGTCTCCTGCAGACACCGAGTACACGCCTGGTGATCAGAAAAAGCACATGTCACGTGAGCAGCTGTATGGGAGCTCAGATTCCCTGCACAACTTACACAGTGTCCCTACTGGGTATTCAATTCCTTCTGCCATAGTCATTTCTAGGATATCTAGAAGCAGAGTATGTCTTCCTGGGATGGAGGCAGTCTACTTTCTAATTTTAATAACATTCCTTCCCAATGCGTGATTGTTTTCATGTCTCCAAATTAATAGTCTCAGATATATGACAAAAGGTAAAGATGGTGCTGTTTATACTGTAGGCAGGTCAACGATAGGCCACATGCAACGATAGACCACAGCCATGTGGCTGTGGAGTTTCAAGATTTTAGGTGCAAAGATAAAAGAAACCTGAGGCTGATCCATTCTGTAAGAAATATCAATGAATAATGGGTTTAATTCTGGAATTCAGGGTGATGTGGACAATGAGTTTTTCTTCAGAACAAAGATTAAGATGAAGAGAGTAAAGGTATTTTGAGATAAATGATTGAAAAAGTTTTTGGTGACAGATGTTCTCAGGAGAAATAATACAAAGAACTGGCAGTCACTCCCAAAGGGAACTTGTTCTTGGAAAATACAGCTTTGAGGAGGAGAAAGAACACATATTGCTGTCGTATACCTGAGATAATGCCATGCTGAAGAAACACTGAACCTGTTCGTACCCCAGTTAGGACTCAGACCAAGAGAAAGGAATTGCACAGCCTTAGATTTCTGCTCAAAGTAAGAGGAAATTTTTAATAGAGTCCAAAGTTGAACTGGGGATATTGTAATAGACTACTGAAGTTCATCAGGCATCTAGCCAATCAACTGACATAGAATACTCATAAGGTGTTTAAATACTTAATTGAGGCAGATAATAAGAATGAGAATGATGTATTAAAAAACAATGATAAGCAGACAATAATAATATTGTACTTTCTCAGGCACAGAGGATGTGCCTGGCTTTGTTTAAGCAGATTATAGAAACAGAGGGATTGTTAAACCTTCCCAAACAGTTATTTCTCACGTCAAACAATGAGTAATGGGATCTCTGGATAACACGAGGAGACTCAGCAAAAGACATCATTCCTAGGCCCCATGTCTCTGTATGGTTGCTCAATTTAGAGCTAATGGCAATAAAAATGGGGTCATAGTTTGACGATATTCATGATGTAATATTCATTTTGTCAATTAAAACTTTCAGTTAAACACGGAGATATCATAAAGAGCATCCTACACAAAAGTTTTTTTAGACTCCATGGTTTCAGAATAAATATCCTAAAACATGGTGGCATAGGTGATGACACTTTTATTCTCTCAGTGTCCAGGGATGACAAGTGAACATGAAGAATTCAGCAGGGCCCCAGGGCTTGTGCAGCCCAGTCACTGACCAAGGCCTTGCAAAATTTCTCTTGGCCTCTGTTTAGTAAAGAAGACAAATGGACTTAGGTTTTCACCTTTCCTAAGGCTTATTCAAATTCATAAACTGGAAATGGTCATGGTCACAGTAGGAATTAATTGTCTTGTCGAATCAAAAATCTTTCAGCAGAGAGTACCAATTCTGTAAACAGAATAAGCCATAGTGACACTTCCAAACCACGAGCTAACCCCGTGCCTACCTCCCTGCATCTACAACTGCCAAAACCATAATGTGTAAAAAAGGTGCAAGCCTACGACATACTCCAATTAAGTCAAAAGTATATAAAGAATATTGGTGTAGAATTACCTGAGGAAAAGTTAAAATTCGGCATGATAACACTGGATTTAAGATATAGACCTGTCAGAAAGGAGCTTTAAAGGAATGTTTCCCAAAAGCATAAAACCATCCAGAGGATTTCACTTGTTGTAGACCCGAGACACACCTAGACAGACAATGATATTCATTAAGACCTTCATCATCTTTGTATATTGGAATCATAGTAGACAGAGATGAAGGTGTAGAAGCAAAGCATGGACACCATATTCCCAAATAATTGGTTACAGCTACAAACATTCTGGCTGGTGAGAATAAGGTGTTCCTATGTGATACCTGAGCTCTTTTGGGAGAATGATCTTCCCTGTCCTAGATCACTAATGTCTAACTCTCCTTGGCTCGCTTGAGGTTACTCAAAATGAAAAAGGACACCCATTAAGATTTCCACTGAACATAGAAACACTGAAGAAAGTCTGTTCAGAAATAGGTAAGGGCAGTTAGGGAGCTTGAGAAAGATCTGAAGGTGCTGTCTGTTGTCGGAGGCAAGATTAGGAGCTGGGCTGACCTGAATGGTCTCCGTCAGTGAGGGACCACACCCAAATCCTGTAATCCAATCAAGCAATTAGAGTGGATTAGAGGACTTTGTGCCTTATCCCAGGGCCCAAAAGCCATAAAGGTGGAGGTGAGGTTCAATATCTGACATTTGGATACTGGCACAGTGAGAGGAGCATCCCTTTGCGACCCGAAGCTCCTGGTTGAATGTATCTTGTGGACACTGTTTCTGCAGACATGGAGGCTGCCCACCTCCACCCCTCAGAGGAGCCTCAGTTCAGCGCCTCTCCCAAACCCCAGTCATGCTGGTCAAGGAGAGGCGGTGCTGAAGTCCACGGAGGACCCTCTGTGCCCGAGACGACATCCCCTGCATCAAAGACTCTCTCCTCCCCGACTGACCCGTTGGCTCCCGCATCAGCAGGGCTGCCTCCCACCAAGACGCCTCTGAGTTGGAGGAGCCTTTCCCACGTGGGAGCCGGGCTTCAGAACATGGGCAACACTTGCTATGTGAATGCGACCCTACAGTGTCTGACCTACACAGAGCCCCTCGCCAGCTACATGCTGTCCCAGCAGCACGGGACCACCTGTAGGAGGCAGACATCCTGCATGCTGTGTACCCTGCAGGCTCACCTGACGCGGGTTCTCTGCCATCCTGGACGTGTGCTCCGGCCCCTGCCACTCCTGCTCACCGCCTTCCACAGACACAAGCAGGAAGATGCCCATGAGTATCTCATGTTCATTCTGGATGCAATGCAGCAAGCGTGCTTGCCTGAGGACAAGCCCTCAGACCCTGAGCGTCCTCAGGACAGCACCCTCATCCAGCAACTCTTTGGGGGGTACTGGAGGTCTCAAATCCAGTGTCTCCACTGCCAAGGCATTTCGAGCACTCTGGAACCTTACCTGGACATCAGCCTGGACATCGGGGCTGCTCACAGCGTCAGCCAAGCTTTGGAGCAGTTGATGAAGCCCGAACTGCTGGAAGGTGAAAATGCCTACCATTGTAGTAAGTGTCTGGAGAAGGTGCCTGCGTCCAAGGTGTTGACTTTGCACACTTCCCCGAAGGTCCTCATCCTGGTCTTGAGACGATTCTCAGACTTGACAGGCAACAAAATGACTAAGGAGGTGCAATATCCTGAGCGCCTTGACATGCAACACTGCCTGTCTGAGCAGAGGGCAGGACCCTTGGTTTATGTGCTCTATGCCGTGCTGGTGCACGCTGGGAGGAGTTGCCACAGCGGACATTACTTCTGTTTTGTAAAGGCAGGAAATGGCCAGTGGTATAAAATGGATGATGCTAAGGTCAGCGCCTGTGATGTGACTTGCGCGCTGCACCAACCTGCCTATGTCCTCTTTTATATGCAGAAGACTCATCTGGAGAGAGACCTTGGGAGGGAGTCAGTCAAGGAGGGAGGACTCGCATCTCCCGAGGCAGACCCCACAGTGGTTGGTGAGGCCTCAGGAGAGCCGGCAACGGATCCCTCCGTGAACCTTCCTGAGTTGGAGGAGCGTGGGGAAGAGACCTCAAGGCAGCAAATGACATTAGACCAGTGGAGATGCCTCCAAGAATGCAACCGCCCTAAGCCTGAACTCAATGTCAGGAGAAGAGAAATTGCTCTTCCTGCGAACGCAGTCATCCTTCACCACTCCAAATACAGACCTGAGATGCCGAAGAATCATCCTCAGCAGACCATCGACCTGCTCACCACTGCAGCTGGGATGCTCCCACCTCAGGTGGCCGGGGACGTGGCCAAAGTCCCGCGTGTGCCAGGGAGAGCCCGACCTACCAAGAGGATGAGCAAGAAGGGACAGAGTTCTGGGGAAGCAGTCCAGGGATGTGTCTCCTAACTTTGGTGCACATGGGCGCACACACCCACACACACAGCGTCACTCACTCACTCCAAACCCGAACACAGTCCCATACTGGAAATATTTTGTGTTATGTGAAGTGTGTGTTCTATATGTATGGAAGAACCATCTATCTGGTGTGTTCATGGGATATGGCCTTCAACTGAAACTTGAGGACACTGATATTTAAACCTGGTTCATTGTCATGATCTTTTATTGGGATAGTGTGGATTTCATATGGGGTGTATCGAGGAACCTGCCTCTCCTTCAGCCTTGGGGAGAGTGGAGGCCACTTGCAGGTGAGAGGCAGTGAGCAATCAGGGTTGAGAGTGGATATGATGCTGAGGACCTGGGGTTGAAGTCAGTATGTTTGACCCTTTCGTCATGCTCCCCACTTCCCAATGCTTTTCTTCTATTTATATTGAAAGAATATTTCTCCGAACATAAGTATGTATTGGGTCTTGCTAGCGATGTGTCTTGGTCATTGCTTGGAAATTGTAAGATGGAAATTAAGTGCTTATTTTTGGGGCGATAACTGCATCCAGACCTGATTGAACCACAGTGATTTTATTATGTTCCCTTCACTCTCTCCCACATTAAGACTGAAGAGAAGCAAACTAACAAGGACTCTTATTCCAAAGGGAAATGCCCAGCCTCCCACTGAACATAACTTTTTATGACTATTTTGCTACCGTCTTCTCTGTGGCATCTCTTGACCCAGAAGAAGTGGACTCTGGATTTCAAACCAGTTCAAATTCAAATTTGGACCTGGGTTGATACCTCTGGAAAACAGTGCCAAGTTCATGAGTCTACCAAAGCATTTTGAGGTCAGGTTATAGGTGTTCTGTGTTATCATTGCATTTCTTACAGAAGAGTTTGACAAGTTCATTGTAGAATGGAAATTATTGCATGACCAGCAAACGCCTCTGAGTGTGACCGTAGATGTGCAGTTGTAACATCACATCATAATGTTATTTTCACTCTGTATTCAAACTTGGACATGCCACCCTTACTGGATAGTAAGGGACAATAGGATCTGTGCAGAAGAAATCAGGCTTTTTTGGAGATTTTCATGTACCTAAGACAAATTAGAGATCTAAGGTGTCAGGGTTTCTTTCATGTCTGGGAATTGTGTTTCTTATGGCCAATACAGTTTATTGTGTCATAAAGAGTGAGGGAGCCTGTGTGCATGTCTTGCCAAGAGTTCCGTAAGAGGATCTGCAGGTATCCCCGTCCTCTGAAGACTGTCATAGGGAATGAGACAGCTCATGGACTCGGGGACTTGTCCTCCACAGCAGAGGACACTGAGGAGGTGTCTGTGGGAATGAGGATATGTCCCCACCTGGACTGATGTGGTGAACCAGCAATTCCCCCGCTGAACTGGATGGAAACCGTCAAGTCCACCACGTGCTGAGTGTCCTGCTTTTGTGCGCCTACACATACACTCCCCCCACTACACAGATGCTGCAGTTTTTCTTTAGGTAAATCTATAGGAATGTCAAATTGTGCTTCCCAGTCTGGAATGTCAGTTTGTCTTAGTGAAATCCATTTTCTAACAAATGTAGGGAAATCATCCTGGCAATTTGTAACTTGGTTGTAACAGAAATTAACAAGTTAATCTGAAATTGTTTTATAAATATCTGAATTTCTGATTTAGAAAAAGATCCCATCCAGAGTTTTGCAAATTACACCATGTTTTCTCCTAGAAGACATTTTCTGTACTTCTTGATATTATTTCTCTGAAATTGTTATGTAAAATATTGCATCTGCTTTGTTTGTTTTTGCTCTAAAATGTTATTATAAAGTTGTGTGTTTTTTTATTCTTAATAAAAAATTCCCACATACAATTTGGTGTGCAGTCTTCTGAGGATGAGGACACCTGTAGGTCACCGTGGAGGACACTCCAGGGGCCACAGACACAGGCTCCGTCCAACAGGTGGGGGGCAGGAGGGCCCTGAGCAGGGCCTGGCTTCTCGGGAGGAAGGAATGAGGGAGCTGCAAGGAACCGGGAGCTCCAGCAGCTTCTGTCCAATCTGGTGAAGACCATTCCAGGGGCTGAGTGGGGGCCCGCGCAGAGTGCGGCCGTGGGGGCTCGGTGCATGGCTGCAGGTCTCCAGGTGAGGTGTGGCAGGTGTGGGCTGGGGGCCCTTGCTTGGCTGGAGGGCAGGTGTCTTCCTGGGCTGCGGGGGCCTGGCTGTGCATCCACGGGCATGTCCGCTTCCTGGAGCACACAGATTCCCTGAATTCCCCACAGGCCCTCCTGGATGCTTCTGCAGGTGTGCTGGCTGGGGCTCCACCACGCTTTCTTTCGGGGGTTCAGGGTCCTGTCTAGGGGCATGTGGGCACATTTCTTGCCTGGAGCCTGGGGGGTTATTTGGAATTGTCTGCCAATGCGTTGCTGACAGCGGGACGGGTGTTCTCCTCAGGATACTTGGGTGGTGCCTGGGTGTGTCCCAACCCATGGCCCTGGGAGCCAGCCTGGGGACCCTCGAGGGACACTCTGCAGGGCCTCTTGTCTATCTGCTGCCCAACCAGGCTGTCAGCCCTGACACAGGGTTGGCGAGCCGGCTGAGGGGTGTCAGTGATCGGCACTTCCTGGGCACCAGGAGGTCCACCAGGTGGGCTGAAGCTAACTTGAGGGCTTCTGAGATGAGATGTGGAATGGGACCAGACACTCATGACTGGATTGTCAGTACGTGGTTCCATCAGCAGGGCAGGCTCAGGGATAGAAGGCCTCCTGGTGGTGTAGACAGGCATCGGCATGTGTGGACACTGTGGGAATAGAGAACACCTGGGACTCCATGAGTTTGGCCCCAGCACTAAGGCAAAATGAACACTCAGGAAAGAAAGAAAGAAACCAACTAACGGCCAAGACCTTAGTAACAACCCCCTCCCCCGGAACAGGGAAAGAAAAAGATGGGATCTGTTGATCTGACTCACCCTGGGAGTAGGGAATGCAGTTGCAGGGCTGGTCCGGAACAAAGGTATGACTGGATGCTTTTGATGCCCTTGAGACATTGTGGGGGGACAGGGAAAGTCCTGCCTGACAGCGATGCTTCTTCCATTGGACCAGCTCTTCCATCCACTATGCTCATGAGGCAATAGGAGTCCTGATGCTGGAGAGTCATGGTGGCAGCTCCTGAGAGGGGATGGGCAGGGGGGTAATGTGTCATGAAGGACAGAGGCCTGTTCTCTGAGGTGGTATGTGCTCCAGGAGTGCCCGCCAATGACCATCACATGCCAACCAGCCACGGTTCACACACATACAAGGCATAAGGCAACATCATGGGCACCAAGGAAGAAAAGGGTGCAAAGACCACGCTGCTCAACTGCCACTGGTCAGAGAGGAAGTGGAATCCCACCTCCCCCAGGAGGCACATGGAGCCCAGGGAGTGCCCAAGGGCACAGCCCGGGAAGCAGCACACACTCACCCTCACATAGTCACAAGATTCCGTGTCTTCCTTCCAGGTGCGCTTCTGCCCCTCCCAGGGTCTCCTGGGGAACCTGTGGAGCAGGGCCTCTGCTCGGCTTCCTGCCTGCACCAGAAATCAAAGCATGGAAAGGAGAAGGAACTCCCTTCCCTGGCTTCCAGCCAGACACCTGCTCAGGGCTTGGGCCAACCTGGTCCTTTCCCTCCTCAGCCACTCTCTGCCCACCTCTGCCCCACCCTGACTACAGTGACCCACCAGGTCATCCAGGCAGTTTGTTTCATGCAGAGTCAGAAAGGGTCTGCCTTGGCATGTGCCAAGCTCCATACATTCACTGGTGCAGGGACACTTGTCCAGCCACAAATCCCACACCAAATCAGCAGGGACAGCTCCATCACCCAAATGTGGACCCTGTTAGTCTGGGAGCTCCTCTGCCTGCCTCGCCCAGCCTGGCTCTGCCCGCAGCCGCCCTGCACACTGTGCATGCACACGGACTCGGGGTCTGTCATGTCAGCCTGGCGATCGGGTCACAAGCCCCATTCCTCACCTTCATCTCTCTGCCTTCTCCCTCTCAGCCTGGTCCAACAGTCCAGCCTGGTGTCACTGGTCGCGGTGACTCCCCGGCTCCACATTCTCCTTCAGCCTCCTGGAGCCCAAGTCCATGGGAACAAGGGTCGTGCCCCAGTGTTTTATGGGGCATCTGGTGCTTGATGCCTTGTGTCCAAAGGCCCCACAGTCCCTGCACTTTACCTGGGGGTGGAAGGGGCAGGGGTCAGTGCATCCACTCAAATGCCAGTGAACCTGCCAAGCACATGAATGGGAGGCCGTCCTCATGGAGTGGCACATGGGATGAGGACAGGGGACATCCTATCTGGCTAGTGAAGTGTCAGTATAGTGAAGACCTCAGGATGCATCCTCTCACAGCCAGTGGGAGGGCGGGGCAGGGAGGAGGGATTGCAGGTGTCAGGTTGAAGACAGGTGGAAACATCATTAAGATTCGGGACAAACACAAGCATGGATCTAATCTTATGGTGCCCTGAGACTGATACTCAGAGCCTCTGAGTGTCCCAATGTGTAGACTGCTGGGATTCCAGCCCATGTCAGGATGGACAACAGGGTCCGGTCAATGATCTTCTGTGAGCCTAGCCTGTCGCAAGACTCCTGGCAGAGCTCCTGCTTCAAAACCCATGCCAGCCTCCCCACTCACCCTGGGAGGCGGGACAGGGGTTGGGGGGTCCGCTACATGAGAGGGGGTGCTGGCTGCAGATGGGAGGCCCGGCAGGAGGATAGGTCCTGTGGCTGAGGGTCTTCTCTCTAGGGACTCCTGACGCTGTTGCTCTTTTTACAGGTTTGCTTTTATGTCCAACTCAGCCCATTGTGAGACCCTGGCACAACCTGGATGGCCCCAGGACCCTGTGGAGCGCTGCCTCCCTGTTGCGTCCTGGACACAGCCACACTGGCCCAGGCACACGGGACACACATCCTTGAGGGGAGACGGCTTGGCTGTGCACCTCAGGAGGCCGAGGGGCCACTGTGGCCGTGCACGAGAGTGTGAGCAACAAACACTGGTGGCGTGATTTTAAAAACCCCAAACAAGAAAAAACTTAAAGTAGTGCCTTCCATCCTCCACGTGGGAGTAGCGCCTTCCACGGACCTTATTTCTTTGCCCTTTTGCAATGTGCAGGAATGAGTGAGTGGCTGCCTTCCGATGCTCTCTAGGGCAGACTCCTCCCTGGCACAAGAAATTACAGTCACGTGAAGCAAACTGCCCTTTGTACTCAAAGAAATTGTTTCAAAAGAAAAGTTTTTTAAAAGATTTGCTTGATATTATCTGCCTTGTTCTTATTGACTTGAAATGTTGGCATTTTCTAACTGTGCCTTGTTGGCTACAGTAATTCATTATTCCTGTCAAAACTGAAAAGTGCCCTAATTGAATGTGTTTGAATGTTATCCTTGCACAGTTCTTTAAATTGAGAGACAAAATGTTTTACCTCACTGTTGGACATACATTCCAAGCTTTTCAACTTTAGGAGAAAAAAAAATAATCATGTTTTCCGGTATTGTAAATTTTAGACTATTTCGTATACATTGTATTAAAACTGCCACATCAATTTTAATGTAGAGATTTTGCAAATCCTAGGGGAGGTGGTGGCCCTGGTGAGCCAGAGCCTGCAGGAGGGAGAACGGGACTTCAAGGTGAAAGTGAGGTCCATCCTGTGCCACCTGCGCCACCAGCCCAGTTGGCCCCTGGAGGTGGTGGAGCTGTGTCCGAAGTACCAGCAGACTGTGGTGGCCATCGACCTGGCAGGAGACGAGACCATTAAAGGGAGCAGTGTCTTCCTGGGACACGTGAAGGGCTACCAGGAGGCTGTGAGGAGAGGCATCCACCGCACTGTGCATGCAGGGGAGTGGGCTCAGCGGAGGTGGTCAAAGAGGCTGTGGACACGCTCAAGACGGAGAGGCTGGGCCATGGCTACCACACGCTGCAGGACGAGGCCCTTTATGACAGGCTGCAGCAGGAAAACATGCACTTCGAGATCTGCCCCTGGTCCCGTTACCTCACAGGCCCCTGGAACTCGGACACGGAGCATGCAGTGGTTCGGCTCAAACATGACCAGGCTACCTACTCCCTCAACACGGATGACCCACTCATCTTCAAGTCCACCCTGGAACGGATTACCAGATGCCCAAAGAGGGCATGGACTTTGCCGAGGAGGAGTTTAAGAGACTGAACATCAATGCGGCAAAGTTTAGTTTCCTCCCAGAAGATGAAAAGAAGCAGCTTCTTGATCTGCTCTCTAAAGCCTATGGGATGTCATCTTTGGATGCTTCAGGGCAGCATCCCTGAAGACATTATGGCCACCTCTCCAAGCCCTCCCCCTGGGGATGGAGCCTCAGTTCCCTGGGTTGAACGACACTTACCTTTACTCTCTCAAGGAAGACGATGATGCCCATAGTCAACTTCTGCTGCTCTTGAAGCCATGTGCCTGTTTCTAGACACAGGAATACCTCAGCACACCACATCTCTCCTGACTACGGGCCAGAGTCTGGTTGAATCTGAAGCCTCCCTCCTATAGTGACACATGTGAAAATCTGGTGCTTAATAAAGAACTCAAAGGCTGGTATTGTTGGGGGAAAAAGAAGGAGATGATCATATTTCTTTCTTTCTTTTTTTTTTTTTTGGAGGACTGACTTTGTTTATTAAGGGAACCGAGAACAGATCACGTACCCTGGAACCTGAGTTATGCAGGAAGGTAGAAAATATCTACAGTGACTGGGTGACAGAACGGAGCACAGCACAAGGTCCCAGGCCAGCCCACCATGGGACACTGCCCCACTCCCCGCATGGAATACTAAAACCGAGTGGTTTTAGCAGCTGCCCCAAGACTCCAGTAATGATGCAATGGAACAAGGATTCTATACGGCTCCCCTCAGCTTCCCCGGAGAGAGTGGATGTGAACAGGTCAGAGGCCTGTCCGCGACAAAGTGGGGCGGCCAAGGCTGCCTCTGTCCTGGCCACTTGGGGCTGGAGCAAAGGCAAGCCTGGCCTCCTGCCCGGGGCAGATGGCAAGGCCAGTCGAATCCACAAGCTGCCTCATGGGCTGGGGGAGGTTGGAAGATGTGGCATCAGGGAAGCGTTCCCACACCAGGCATCCATCCCTCAGAACAGCTGTGGATCCACGGTGACCCCACTCACCCCACTGCCCCCACAGGGGTACGGAAGCAGCCCCCGCAGCCCACACTGAAAGTGTGGCAAGGCTGGAGGGGAAGGTGGGAGGCCAAGGAAGCCTGGGGGGTGGACCCGCCGATAGTAGCAGAGCTCTGGAGGCTTCTGTGAAATGGGCCGACAAGTGTCCCCATTTCATGTCCACCCACAATCCCAGAACAGGCCCTTGTTTGGAAAAGCAATGAGGGTGACAGTGATGACACGGACCTGCAGATCTTCTGCATCTCCTGCGGGCACCCTATCAACCCACGTGTTGCCTTGCGCCACATGGAGCGCTGCTGCCAAGTACGAGAGCCAGACGTCCTTTGGGTCCACGTACCCCACACACATTGAGGAAGCTACACGACTCTTCTGTGATGTCTACAACCCTCAGAGCAAGACATACTGTAAACGGCTCCAGGTGCTGTGCCCCGAGCACTCCCGGGACCCCGAAGTGCCAGCTGATGAGGTATGTGGGTGTCCTCTTGTGCGTGATGTCTTTAGCTCGCGGGTGACTTCTGCCTCCTGCCCAAACGCCAGTGTACCCGCATTACTGCTGGGAGAGGTTGCGGCTGCTGGAGTGGCCCTGGAGCGTGTGCACGCGTGGTACAAGCCGGACGAGCTGTTTGAGCAGGAACGCACCGTTCGCACGGCTGGGACTGACGGGCAGGATCACTGGCCCTGACGCTGCACCTCAGGATCCAGCATGACCCGCTCACTCCCGAGCCGCGCTCCAGTGCTGACCGCTGAGCCTCACTGGCCCCGAAGTCCCCACGTTCTGCATTCCAGGCCCGGGAGCCGCCCGAATCCCCCGTTTGGCTGCTCTGCCATTCATCTGTTTCTCCAGTGGTCCCTGAGTTTCTCCCTGTGCCCACCCACCATTTGACTACCCCGCTGCCGGTATCAGAGGGTCTCAGGATTTTCTTCTGTCCTTGTCTGTCCCTCTGTCTCTCCATTCTCTGTGCCTGGGTGGGACTGTGCAGTTTGCTCACTGTTGCCTCCCCTCTCCCTGGTTTTGTTAATAAAATTTTGAAGAACCAGAAAAAAAAAATTTGATCTCTACAGGGATAAACTCTGTAAAGCCTGAAGCTCAATCAATTGATGTTGAAAACTCTCAAAGGGAATAAAGGCTTGATCTGAATGGTCTAGAACATGTGCTGTAATTTAATAGAAGAGATGGTCGTCTTAATATTTAATGATTTAAAAGAACTTCTCAGTCCATGCGAAGAGTACAGTCCAAGGATAAATCAAATTTCTGAACGCATTTTATGCTACATATGTGTATACTTTGCAATCCTCAGGTGTTCGTGCCAAATATTCTCTTTCAATAAGTCCTTCTATATGTTTCTTAATAACAACTGTACTTGGGAAGAATCGAGCCTTCACCTGCTGAGTTACCTCTGCTACTAACACACTGTGCTGCATCTTCTTTCTGGATTTCGTTATCCGCAGGATAGCAGCTTCGATCTCATGTTTCCTGTCGTCATCTACTTTCTGCCTCGTTTCTTTCCTTTCTGGGTCAGATTCACCTTGTTTGGCAGCAACTGTTTGAGTCTTGACTCTGTGTACTTTGGATGTGAACTGATCATTAACTGTGAATCTGTGGCCATTTTCTGTTCCCTTGGACTTGGGTTCTTTTGTAAGAACCCGCTGTGTTGGTTTACCACAGGCGAGGGACTGCAGGGCTCTACCAAGTTCTCTTTCAGGGATATCTGTTTCTTGTTGAATTTCCTCAAACGTGTATTTTTCTCTGTATGATTTAATTCATACATCTTTTATTCTTCTTTTGGCAAACATCAGATAATATGAGCAAAACTATATTTCTTGCTCACTATAGTTACCTACATTCTTTTTTGCTTTATATAAGTTTGTAAACATATGTTAAGTGGATAAAATTCTTGGCTAAGGACATACTCCAAAACTCTTTTGGACATATACTTTTCTGAGTTAGGGGAAAAGAAAGCTTATGAAACTTCCATTAGACCATAATCACACAGCAAACTAAATTAGTATATGCTGTTTTTAAATTAACATCTGCCATTTTTTAAAGACTTCAGGTTTTGGTTACAGCTAAAATGATTTTTATCTGAAGTTTATGAAAGAACAGAAGCTGACCACACAAATCTTACTCATAAGCATATTGGCCGTTTCAAAATAGAAAATAATAAAAATAAACCTATAATCAAGGAAATTCCACTCATCTTATTAGAAAAAAATAGCTACCAATGTTATTATAAATACAGATGGCAATTTGTAATAACTAGGTTTCATGATATTTGCTTTATTTCTTTTTTTTTAATTTTTTATTGGCGTTCAATTTACTAACATACAGAATAACCCCCAGTGCCCGTCACCCATTCACTCCCACCCCCCGCCCTCCTCCCCTTCCACCACCCCCAGTTCTTCTTCTCTTTTGATTTTAAAGTAACAGATTGGGATCCCTGGGTTGTGCAGCGGTTTGGCACCTGCCTTTGGCCCAGGGCGCGATCCTGGAGACCCGGGATCGAATCCCACATCAGGCTCCTGGTGCATGGAGCCTGCTTCTCCCTCTGCCTATGTCTCTGCCTCTCTCTCTCTCTGTCTCTCTCTCTCTCTCTGTGACTATCATAAATAAATAAAAAAATAAAGTAACTGATTACTTCATAATAAAGGCAAGCCATTTAGCATTTTATAATTTAATTCTTTTATAAATTTCAGACCCCAAAAATTTCAGATCAAGTATTACAAAACAGCCAGCCTTCAGAATATATTTTGTTTGGCAGACAGAATGGTTTTTCTTCTTTTGAATTGGAATACATTCATGCAGTACTTAACTTGCTCTAAGCTGACCCATCCCTACTAGCTTCCCACATTGTCACCAGCTGGGCATGTGAGGCTGACACCCGTTTTTAATATTATAAAACTCAGTATTAACTTACAAAAATTAAGTTGCATGCATGGAGCAAAAATTCAAATATATCATAAACTTGATGCTAAATCTTAATACTCATTCCTAATTTGGGAAAAAGAGATCAAACCAAAAAGGACTCATCTTCATAATACTTAGTTACATAAAACATTATCAATAAGAAATGTTTCTATATATGGATACTGTCTTTTTAGAATAGTGTTAACAGTAACCTGAAATCTGAGATAGATAAATCATTCATATCACAAAGTATTATATACTGTCTTTCCTATACAGTCTTGGCTCCCAAACAGTGGGCTTCAACTTCATCCCTACATATAATATAAACATTCTCAAATATTTGAAATAAAGGAAAGGTGTCATTAATAAGGCTAACTAAAATTACAACAAAGGCTTTCTTCTAATCCTAGAGAATGAAACAAAAAGAGAGGTCTTGTAAGACACATTGGAAATGAGGAAGAATTTGAAGTCAAGTTGGCCCTGGACCCTTTTACATTGCTACTCCTTCTGTTTGTTCAAGTTAAAGAATAAGAGAGGCCACCAACTGCTCCTTAGTGGAACAGGCTGCAAAGAAAACAAAGCAGCTAAGTGATGATGAGGAAAACAAAGAATATAAAAAGTTGTAGTTATGAAGATGATCAATGAATAATGGAGCTCCTGGCTAGCTCAGTTGGTAAGGCATGCAACTCTTTATCTATCTCAGGGTCATGAATTCAAGCCCTATGTTGGGCAGAGAGATCACTTAAAAGAATTAAAAATAAAAGACATTAAAAAAACTGTAAAAAAATGATGGTAGTAATTCTATTCTGAAGTTTAAGAAACAGCAAGGAGTAACAAATAAATTAGAGAGACAGTAATCTCCCTATTTTTTTCTTCCATTCCCTTTTAATTTGAATACAAATACAGAAAGAATCATGTCGTCTGCTCATAACTCACTCTTTGACTATGAATAAGTCAAAACTTGTAAATGCGTCATTGAAAACATATTAACACTCCATCTGCAGCCTTTGAGGTTTCAGCCATACTTCACTACCAGCGTTGTGTGAGCAAGCCATATAATTTCATGTCTCCTTGTGTCTCTTTATGCTGCTCTGCCTCAGAAACCCCTTTTTTCCTCTCCTGGGTAGCTCAGTGGTTGAGCACCTGCCTTCGGCCCAGGGCGTGATCCTGGAGACCCGGATCGAGTCCCACATTGGGCTTCCTGCATGGAGCCTGCTTCTCCCTCTGCCAGTGTCTCTGTCTCTCTCTGTGTCTTTCATGGATAAATCAATAAAATCTGAGTGGCTCAGTCGGTTACGCATCCCCCTTGATCTTGGCTCAGGTCATGATCTCTTGGTTGTCGGATAAAGCCAGATGCCAAGCTTTGCATGTTCGGCAAGAAGGCTGCTTGGAACGCTTTGTCTCTCCTTCTGCCTTTCCCCCTGCTCGTACTCTCCCTCTTTCTCTCACTTTTTTTTAAGTGTTAGAAACGTTTATTTGTCAAAATATTTTTTAAAAAGTGGGAGGAGTGAAATAAAACAAGGCTAAATTTCAGCTAATGCTGTACCACGATCACAGGTCAGACATAAAGCAAAACAAACAAAACAACAACCCCCACCCCCAAAACCCCAATGGTCCTAGCAGTTTCAGATTAGCCTCAACGTTAGGGCCCAGAGCTAACAGAAGAGTAAAAGGTCTCGTGCCACTACATGGTCATTTTAAAGGGAAAGGAGATGTTGCAGGTAGACAGGGAGAAGGGCTCAATTCCTAAGGAAAGCAAGATAAGAGGGGGATCCACGGTACAGGAAAAAGGGGATGCCAGCATAATCCTTACCTAGGGCTGCTCAGAGGCTGAGAATATAAGGAACGGAGTGAAAGGCTACAGGGACTAGTATCAAGAGGAAAGATAAGTCAACTTATAAGAATTAAATTAAGAAAGAAAACACAGTTGGTCACAAACTCCTTTGTTTACTCAAACACGAAGCAATGGAAACATCGTGGCAAGGGGACGCACGGAGCAGGTTCTCATATATGACCGCAGCCCAGGGTTCAGTCCGCAATGATCCTACCTCCAGTTTCAAAAGGCTGAGCACCGTGCTCGGTCCACATGTGCTCCCGCTCACACTGGGCCATGCCATACAGAGAATCCGTGCAGCTGCTGAGGCCTGCGGCAGCTCACTCTCTGGCCCATAACCGTGGGGAGCACAGCTGTGGCACGACGAAGGGGGCTCCTGTCCCTTCCATAGTAGGACGAGGTGTTGGCAGCGGCAGCAGCCACAGAGCCGAAGTGGCAGCAGCCCCTGAGCTCGGCAACAGGTGTCTGTCGTAGGGATCAACAGAAGTGGGGTTGGGGTGACTGGTCCCAGCTGTGCTCTGGTCGTGAGGCAGATGGGACATGGACTGCTCCGCGCAGTTGTACGCAGAGGCTGCTGCTGCCGCCGCCACTGCCTCATAAGAGCGGACCCGGTAGCGCTTCTAAGAGTCGATGCTCCATATGCATCGTTGTAACACGTGGGTTCCCCGCAGCCCAGGGTGTACGGCGTGCGCACTGCTCCATACTGTCCGTTATACTGCTCAGTAAAGTCCGCCACACGACCTGTGCGATCTACTGGACACTCTTTGGACCAGTGCCCCTCTTTCCCACGCCGATAGCAGCCACTCTGGTCTCCCATCCCAGGGGCAGTCCGAAGTCGGCTTGTGGATAACTGCACGTGCATCCTTTTGTCTTGAAACTCTGTGTTGTCAAGGCCCCTGATGGCCTCCACTGGAGGCCCGTTTGACACCTTGAAGCTTAAATAGGAGTTGTTTGAGGAGACCAGTGTGTGCCTCTCAGTTCCACTGGCTGCTTGTGGTCTCCAGGGGAGGTGGGATTTTACTTATTGAGTCCCTCCTATAGGGCCAGCATTATGTATCCTGAGAAGCAAAATGAGCGTCTGGCCACGATCTGTAATGTTGGAACACCAAGGAGGACAAGTGGTGTCCCAGGGAGGCCTTGCATTGTGGCCTTACTGCATGTGGGGACATCTGTGATTTTGATTTATATTTGGGGTATCTCTGAGGCAAGAGTGCCCTGAGTTCCTTACCCTAAAAGGAACAACTCTTAGACAGTGGCCCAAGAGTTTGTAAGAGGTGCTGATGGAACCATTTGCTGACCAGGGCATCCAGAGCTAAATGGCAGCCTAAAGCTTGGCTTCTACTGCTGACTGTTGGGTGGGTTGTGTCCTTTATTAGGGACATAAATATTCCACATGAGCTCCCCCCCTGTAGCATGGTGCTCATACCATCCATAAAGTAGACAAACTCCATTGCAGTTCACTCAGTTGATGTCATGGGGGCTCCCTACATAGCCAAGGGGACTGGGGAGGGCTGACCTTCTCTGGTATGGTGGCATCCAACAAGGGACTGAGGAAGAACAGGGGAGACCTCCCCTGCAGGTGGGATAAGCCCGCGGCCTCAAGTTCGACTCTCTCCTGCATTGAGGAGACCTCAGTAGCTATGCCTCCCAAGGCTCAATGGACAGCTGGATGTGGACGGTCACACGCCAGTGTCTATAGGAACCTCTCTTTCCAGGAGAGCCCAGGATGTGGCAGCAGTTGTTACTTGGTTGGTGTATAGCATAGACAAGGACGATATTTTCTTGCATCTGAGGGCCTTGGGCACTGTATGTCCATTATGGATATGTGGTCCAGAAAAAAAAAAGGCAAGTCCATTGCTTGTCATGGGAAACAAGTCCGACCTAGAGGAGCGGAGGCAGGTGCCCATCGAAGAGGCAAGGACTAAAGCAGAGGAGTGGGGTGTGCAGTACGTGGAGACATCAGCTAAAACGCGAGCCAATGTGGACAAGGTATTCTTTGACCTAATGAGAGAAATCAGAGCCAAAAACATGTCCGAGAACAAAGACAAGAACGGCAAGAAAAGCAGCAAGAACAAGAAAAGTTTTAAAGAAAGATGTTGCTTACCGTGAAAGCCAAGATGGCAGATGAAGTCAGTCGCCACTAAGGACATAGGGCGGGCTCATTAAGAGAAGAGTATAGTTGACGCCTTGATGTGTTCCTTGCTCTCCCCAACCTCATTCACACATACTTCTTTAAAAGGGGAAAATATTTGTGAATCAGTGGCTGGCAGGAGAAATAAGCCCTTGTCCATGCATTGGAATGGCTACTTTGTTGGGAGGCTTTGGAATTTCCTTCTTCCCTTCTCCTTCCCAAAAGTTTTATCACATACGTAGTGCTATAGGTAAGAAATAAGTGTTAACTAAAAAGAAGTGTACTGTCATAGCATCTTATTTCCCTCCCTAGTTTTATAATATCACCATCTTTTGTTTTGAAATAAAAATGTCTAATTAGGTTTGGGGAAGGGAGTAGGATAAGACTCTCCCTAACTCTTATCAGCTTAACAGAAGTATTCAAATAAATCCATTAAGCTCTAATAAAAACTGAGAGATTTTTGGGATAAGTTTTTTGGCAATACCCCATGGATCTGAAGCACGGTGGATAAAATAAAAATAAATATGAATTGGGCCAAATAGGTCAGTAACAAGCTCACAAACCCTTCACACATATGAAAAATGAAAGTTGAATTCTTTGTATTTAAATATTAGCCAACTATAGCCTGTGTTAGCTATTTCTCTCCTGTAGCATCCTGATTTTTGTGTAGAAGCTTCTTTTTAGCAAGTAAGTGAAGACTCAGGAGTAATATACTTTACAAATGACACAGTTTTCTAACCAGGTCAAGACTATATCTTTGGATACACCATCTCCTAATTGCCAGATCGTAGGCTCATCCTTCTCTGTTGGTAACCAATGTATGTCCTTCTGGTCAACCTCTGCATGCAGAGGTGAAGAGAGCCTCTTTGTGTGTTTCTTTTAAGTATAATGAGTTCTTCTGAAGAATGTGATGAGTTGAAATTGTATTTTCAAATCATGAAGCCAGAGCCTGTGCCAGACCTTCTGCTACCTCTCATAGATTTGCTCTAATTCTAAATGTAAAATTAGGAGAAGTGGAAAAGGAGAAGATAAGCCATTGCCTTTTTACCTCTAGGAATTGGCTGCTATTTCTATGTAATTTTCTTCTGAGACAGCCATAGAGTTGGTTAGAAAAAGGCTTTTACTGATGAGATATTGTTAAGCATTCTTGTATCAATATTCTCAATTTAGCAACCAGAACATTTTTCCTCACGAAAGGAGTACTGTGTGATGAAAACCCAGTATTCAGCATATTTTCCCCCTTTTTTTGGAAGTGACATTTCACACACAGGTGCCAAAAGTGAATTGGGGTGGGGAGAGTGAGAAACTTTCAAATTTATAGTTATTACAGAAATTGTGGAAATTATGATCTGACTGGAAAGCAATCTTGTATCACCTCCCAAAGAATCATGGTCATTTTTTAAATAAAAAGCAGACAAAAAATTGTTGTTTCCTGCCTTGTTAATGTTCTCCATTCTCACTGGTGTGAGGTGGGATCTCATGGTGGTTTTGATTTGTATTTCCCTGATGGCCAGTGATGTGGAGCATTTTCTTATGTGCTTGGTGGCCATGTCTATGTCTCCCTCTGTGAGATTTCTGTTCATGTCTTTTGCTCAATTCATGATTGGATTGGTTGTTTCTTTGCTTTTGAGTTTAATAAGTTCTTTATAGATCTTGGTTTCTAACCCTTTATCTGGTGTGTCATTTGCAAATATCTTCTCCCGTTCTGTAGGTTGTCTTTCAGTTTTGCTGTGCAGAAGCTTCTTATCTTGATGAAGTCCCAATAGTTCATTTCTCCTTTTGTTTCTCTTGCCGTCATGGATGTATCTTGCAAGAAGTTACTGTGGCCGAGTTCAAAAAGGGTGTTGCCTGTGTTCTCCTCTAGGATTTTGATGGAATCTTGTCTCACATTTAGATCTTACATCATTTTGAGTTTATCTTTGTGTATGATGTAAGAGAATGATCCAGTTTCATTCTTCTGCATGTGGATGTCCAGTGTTCCCAGCACCATTTATTGAAGAGACTGTCTTTTTTTCCAGTGGGTAGTCTTTCCTGCTTTGTAGAATGTTAGTTGACCATAAAGTTGAGGGTCCACTTCTGGATTCTCTCTTCTGTTCCATTGATCTATGTGTCTGTTTTTGTGTCAGGACCACACTGTCTTGATGACCACAGCTTTGTAGTACAACCTGAAATCTGGCATTGTGATGCTCCCAGATATGGTTTTCTTTTTCAATATCCCCCTGGCTATTCGGGGTGTTTTCTGATTCCACACATATCTTAAGATGATTTGTATCAACTCTCTGAAGAAAGTCCATGGTATTTTGATAGGGATTGCATTGAATGTGTAAATTGCCCTGGGTAGCATTGGCATTTTCACAACATTAATTCTTCCAATCCATGAGCATGGAATATTTTTCCATCTCTTTGTGTCTTCCTCCATTTCTTTCAGAAGCGTTCTGTAGTTTTTAGGGTATAGATCCTTTACCTCTTTGGTTAGGTTGATTCCTAGGTATCTTATGCTTTTGGGTGCAATTGTAAATGGGATTGACTCCTTAATTTCTCTTTCTTCAGTCTCGTTGTTAGTGTACAGAAATGCCACTGACTTCTGGGCATTGATTTTGTATCCTGCCACACTGCCAAATTGCTGTATGAGTTCTAGCAATCTTGGGGTGGACTCTTTTGGGTTTTCTATGTAAAGTATCATGTCATCTGCGAAGAGGGAGAGTTTGAATTTTTCTTTGCCAATTTGAACGCCTTTTATTCCTTTTTGTTGCCTGATGGCTGAGGCTAGGACTTCTAGTGCTATGTTGAATAGCAGTGGTGAGAGTGGACATCCCTGTCCTGTTCCTGATCTTAGGGGAAAGGCTCCCAGTGCTTCCCCATTGAGAAAGTTGCTGTGGGCTTCTCGTAGATGGCTTTTAAGATGCTGAAGAATATTCCCTCTCTCCCTACACTCTGAAGAGTTTTGATCAGGAACGGATGCTCTATTTTGTCAAATGCTTTCTCTGCCTCTATTGAGAGGGTCAGATGGTTCTTGTTTTTTCTCTTGCTGATATGGTCAGTCACATTGATTGTTTTACGTGTGTTGAACCAGCATTGCATCCCGGGTATAAATCCCACTTGGTCATTTTGAATCATCTTCTTAATATATTGTTGGCCTCTATTGGCTAGTATCCTGTTGAGAATTTTTGCATCCATGTTCATCAGGGATATTGGTCTCTAATTCTCCTTCTGGGTGGGGTCTTTGTTGGGTTTTGGAATTAAGGTGATGCTGGCCTCATAGAAGAAGTTTGGAAGTACTCCATCTCTTTCTGTCTTTTAAACAGCTGTAGTAGAATAGGTACGGTGTCTTCGTTAAGCGTTTGATAGAATTCCTCAGGGAAGCCATCTGGCCCTGGACTTTTGTGTCTTTGGAGGGTTTTGATGACTGCGTCAATTTCCTCCCTGGTTATCGGCCTCTTCAGGCTTTCTATTTCTTCCTGTTCCAGGTTTGGTTAATCGTGGTTTTCCAGAAATCTGTCCATTTCTTCTAGATTGCCTAATTTATTGGCATATGGCTGCCCATAATAAGTTTTTAAAATCGTTTGTATTTCCTTGGTGTTGGTAGTGATCTCCCCTTTGTCATTCATGATTTTATTAATTTGAGGCTTTTCTCTCTTCTTTTTAATAAGGCTGGCTAATGGTTTATCTTACTAATTCTTTCAAAGAACCAACTCCTGATTTTGTTGATCAGTCGCAGTTTTTCTGGTCTCTATTTCATTGAGTTCTGCTCAAATCGTTTTTAACCCTCTTCTTCTGCTGGGTGTAGGATCTATTTGCTGTCTTTTCTCCAGCTCTCTGACAATTGGCTTTCTGACATTGAATTGTAATCCAGATTTTGTAACTCTGTGGGAGAGAGGACTGTTTCTGATTCTTTCGAGGTGAGGTTTTCCTTCTAGTCATTTTGCTCAGTGCAGAGTGGCCAAAAACAAGTTGTATTGGGAAAAGGAGAAAAAGAGAGGAGAGAAAGAAGGAAAGAAAAGAGAAAAAGAAAAAAGAAAAAAGGAAGAAAAAAGAAAAAAAAGAAAGAAAAAGGAATAAAGGGGAAAAAAGGTGGGGGAAGCAAACAGAAATCAAAAAGCAAAACAAGGGATCCCTGGGTGGCACAGCAGTTTGGCGCCTGCCTTTGGCCCAGGGCCCGATCCTGGAGACCCGGGATCGAATCCCACATCGGGCTCCCGGTGCATGGCGCATGCTTCTCCCTCTGCCTGTGTCTCTGCCTCTCTCTCTCTCTGTGACTATCATAAATAAATAAAAAAAATTTAAAAAAGCAAAACAAAAGAAAGCAAAACAAAGCAAAACAAAACCACGGGGTAGTATCTTCTGATTCTGTATACTTTAAGTCCCTTGAATTCCCCTGGAAGTTGTCCGTCTAGCTGGTCTTCTGGGGGAGGGGCCTGTTGTGCTGATTCTCAGGTATTAGCACTTGGGGGAGCTGCTCTGCCCCCTGCCTGGTGCAGGGCTCAGTGGGGGTTGTTTACCCCGTGAGGCCCCTGGAGTAACAACCGCAGGGGCGGAAGCAGGTCTGGAGCCCTGGAGTCAGCTCCTGCAGTAACTACAAAGCTCTTGGTCTGCAGGGCCTTGAGGCTCCAGGGCGGGGCCGCTGATCTGCTCAGCCTGGGGCAGGAGCGTCCTCGCTGTCCTGGGCCCTCCGGGCCTCTGCCTGTCCCGGGGGAGGCCAGATCCCTGGGCTGTGTCCTGGCGCCCTGTGCTGTGGGGCCTGCGCTGTTGGATTTGCGCTCCCGCCCCGCAGACCCCTCCGCGGAGCCTCTTCCTCTGCCCTAGCCCCTCCAAGCTGCTCCCTCCATGCAGCCCCCTCCGCGGAGCCGCCACCGGAGCCCCCACCGAGCTGCTCCCGCCCCGCAGTCCCCTCTCCGGAGCCTCTTCCTCCGCCGGAGCCCCTCCAAGCTGCTCCCGCCGCGCAGCCCCCTCCTCGGAGCTGCCGCCGGAGCCCCCCCAGCTGCTCCCGCCCCGCAGCCCCCTCCGTGGAGCCTGTTCCTCCGCCCAAGCCCCCCGAGCTGCTCCCGCCCTGCAGCCCCCTCCGCTGAGCCGCCCCCAGCCCCTCAGAGCTGCTCCCGCCCTGCAGCCGCCTCCCTGGAGCCTCTTCCTCCGCCCGAGCCCCTCCAAGCTGTTCCCGCCCCGCAGCCCCCTCCGCGGAGCGTCTTCCTCCGCCTGAGCCCCTCCAAGCTGCTCCCGCCCCGCAGCCTCCTCCCCGGAGCCTCTTCCTCCGTCCCAAGCCCCCCAGCCAGCTGCTCCAGCCCCACAGCCCCTTCCGCGGAGCCACCACCTGAGCCCCTCTGAGCTGCTCCCGCCCCCGCAGCCCTCACCCCGGAGCCTCTTCCTCTGCCCTGGCCCCCACCCAGCTGCTCCCGCCCCGCAGCCCCCTCCGCGGAGCCGCCCCGGAGCACCTCGGAGCTGCTCTGGGTCCCGCCCTGCGTGCTGCAGCCCTTAGGGAGCTCAGCGCACTCTCCCGGGGTGCAGGTGTCTGTTAGTGTCTCAGGGAGCCCGAGGGCATCCCCGCCCTCCTGGGTCTTGCTCTAACTCCCCGCGAGCCCCTTTCCTCCCGGGAAGGTTGGTGCAGCTCCTGCTCCCTCCGGGACGGGGCTCTCCTGTCCTGGGGACACTCGCCCCGGCCTCAGCCCGGCTCCTCGTGGGGCCCCTCCCCCTTGGAGGCCTTTTGTTTCTTTATTTCTTTTCCCCTTCTTCCTACCTGGATAGAAGCTGAACTCTTCTCACTGTAGCATTCCAGCTGGTCTCTCTTTAAATCTCAGGCCGAATTCGTAGATTTTCAGGATGATTTGAAGATTATCTAGGTAATTTGGTGGGAACAGGTGATTTGGGGACCCTACTCCTCTGCCATCTTCCCTTCCTTCGATTTTTTTTTAAATTAGGAAAAAATCAGGCAATAATGTGGGGTGTGACATACAAATGTCCCCACCCCCTGGGAGCTGAAGAAGCAGCAAGAAGGGCCCCCCCCCACCGCTGTGCCCCGCTTAGAGGCCTGCGCCTTGCTCCGCTCTATCACTGTCTGCAGGGCAGAAAGTTGGGGCGGGAGGAGCAGGACGGTGCTGCAGACGGGACATCCCACGCGGTGGCGGGACAGGCTGATGTGCGCTGAGGACACAATCCTGCGGCAAGGCTTTGGGGCTATCCGCGCAGTTAAAACTTGCTTGAAAGGAATAAAAAGCTTCTGGCTTCTTTTTTTTTTTTTTTTGTAAGATTTTATATATTTATTTGGCAGAGACCAAGCATGAGCAGGGGGCGGGGAGGGCAGAGGGAGAAGCAGACCTTCCGCTGCGCGGGACGCGGGGCTCGATCCCAGGACTCTGAGGTCACGGCCTGAGCCCAAGGCAGACGCTTCCCGCACTGAGCCCCTGGGCGCCCCAGCTCCTGGTGCTGAGGGGGCCGCACGTCCCGGGAAAGGCCCCGATGCAGCCACGCCGGCAGGTGCCCGCGGCTCACCATGGAAACTGCACCGTTTCCGCCTCCATGTCCTCCTCCCACAGCGGCCTTGAGCTGCGGCTCCATTTCGGGACGGCGGGCGGGCCGTGCTGGCCACAGGGTCACCCGGCATCGTGGGCCCCTGCAGGTGGAGCAGACCCTAGTGGACACACCTGCCGAGAGCAGCCTGATGCCTCCAGGAGCCCCGGGCCCACGTGCTCCTCTCCTGAGTGGCCCGGCACGTCCCCGGGCTGAGCCCCGCCAGTGCCCGAGCTCGGGGGTGTGGGCCCCTCCTTGCCCCGGGGAGCTCCCATGCCTGCACCTCCCTGGGCCGCTGCCCCGAGTCCCACCGACCGACCCTGGAGATCGAAGGCTGGACCCACGTCACGCTCATTTCTCCTCTGCGGATTATCCGATTATCCGCGGTTCTTTGCTGCGATGTCCTTAACCAAGGGATTTTAAAGGAAGGCCGTCTCGAAGGCCACTCGCTGGGATTGTCCCCGAGGACCAGGATGTGCTGGTTCTGCTGCCCCTCCGGCCCCTCTCGTTCTCAGAAGCGGGTTCAAGCCTCAGCCGTGCCCTGTGGGTCCCCGCAGCCCCGCCAGCTACCTCCCCACAACGGCGTCCTGGCCACGGGCCTGGACTGTGGTCCCCCCCTCCACCCAAAGCCTGTTGCAACCGCTCTGTGCGCCTCACCCCTTCTGCTTCTCTCCGTGTCACTTGTGGGGACCCTTGGTGCTCAGACCCGGGGGCCCCAGGAGCCTCCTAACCGCAGGAGCTCCTGCAGCATCTCGTCAGCGCTCGTCCCCCCGCGGACGGGATGCTCTGTGCTCTCGCTCTTCTCCAGGCGAGCCCTTGAGGGTGACACCTTGTCCCCACATCCCCGTCCTCCCAGTGGCGGGCACAGCTGCTGCCCGGGCCGGCGGCTCCCTCCTCGGCTGAATGAAGGCACCACCAGCCCAGGCTGCTGCTTGGAAGAGCCTGTGCGGCTGCGATAATTCCGCTGCATGTCCCCTTTCATGTGTCTAATGAGGCAGTGCTGATATTTGGGCTCCTAAGTACTCAACATCCATTCTCGGGTGTCATTTAGCTTTTGATTTATTGTCTGTCTCTCTCTCTCAGCGTTTTCTTTTCTTGCCATTTCCTCCCTCTCGAAGGAATGGGAAGCCAAGTATTTTCTCCACCTGGAGCTCACCTGGGGAAGCGATCCCATCTTATCTGTTAAACATCTTCAGCCGCGAAGAGGTTGCAAATTGCCAACTGTCCTCTCCAGCTGCAGCGGAGCCACAACACTTCCTTGCAACGGGGGACCGTCTTTCTATGATTCCCTCGCATCCTATCATTACAAGTGCCTGTGCTCAGATTCAGTATCATTATGTCATTTGCAACGCGGGCAGCATGATGAGAACCAAATGAGAAAACACCACTTCCCGTCAAAACCGCAAATTGTAAACATGCATTTCTCTTTGAGTCTCGGAGATTCCGTGTATTTACCACCTGAAAATCCATACTTTGAGAGCTCTTTCCCCAACTTGTTGGAAGGTTAGAGAATATAAGAATGTTGAAATGTTAGGGTTTAGTGATGGCACGTTTGATAAATGCCACAATGTCCCCAATGGCTGGGTTCAGAGAAGAGCAAACAAAAAACACAATGAAAGAAAACAGAAACACAAGACTTCTGGCAATTCTCACAGCTCAGTGCACATTTTCCACGACTGTGGGACCACAGCCGGGTCGTGGAGTTTTGCCCTCTGAGCATTCATGGCGCTTGATGAGGGTTCCATTTCCGGCGGTGGAGAGACGGGGATGACAAATGGACAGTCGTGTCTTTAGCTGTAGGCATCTTGGCGTTCGGTACGTCCATTCCCAAGAGGACTGCAGGGCAAGAGGAAGCCCCCTCCCACGGAGCCTCGGTGATGGGAGAACAGTGAACAGGAGGGTAGCAAGGGCTCGGCCGGGAAGTCTTCTGGAAAGAGAGAGGTGATGTTTCTACAAGACCCCGTTTTAATTCACGTCCGCCCGAGGAGTGTTCTGTGGACCCATCTTGATTTCTGGTGGTCAGCCCAGCTTCTTCCCAAGAGAGCCCCCGCTTCCCTCCTCGGGTTCACACGACCCCAGAGAGGAAAGCCCGACTCTTACACGCTGCCCCTGGGAGTCAAATGCATACTCAGGACGGGATGTGCCATCCTTTCCAAACATCGAGCTTCTCCACGCACGTCAACCTTATAAAGAGGACATCGTGGGGAGAACCCAACGCCCCCCCCAAGCCTACCAGCAGCTACTCAGACATGGTGGCAGGGGCGTGTGGATACAAGCCCCAGATCACACCATTCCCAGGCGTCAGCATGGAATTGGAATGACAACTCGGCCAGAGGACAGATTATTACGAATACGAATTTTGAGAAGTTCTCTTTAGGGATTGAAATGTCCCCATCTTTGTACTTGTTCACCGATACTGTATTAGTCCCGGCGGAGGCAGCGAGAGATCAGGCTCTAGGCTGGTCTCTGGCCCAGGGCAGCTGTCGCACACCCGCACCTCGGACCGAGGGTGCAGGAGATCAGGAGCGCGAGCTGCAGGATCCCTCCAGGGACCCCATGGCCGTCCCACGATGCTGGTCTCCCGGGAACGATGCTAGGCGGGGACTTTCCCTGGGCCCCCTCACACCTCGGTTCAACCAGGGGCTCCAGTGCTTTGGACGCACGTGAGACAAGCTCAGCTGTCCCTTGTCTCAGACGACCCGCCTTGGGAAATCCCTGCGAGGATGACACAGGATGATGAATATAAAGCAGAGGACACTTATTTACTCCACTTCTGCCAGTTTCCTCCTGCCGTCGCTGACCCGCCCTTGGTGGCTCCTCGCTGACTTGGGAGCTGATATGGAGGCGTTTTACGGGAGGACAGACCCGACCGTGGGCAGGAAGCGCAGGCCGGGGTTCCCCGATCGTGCACACACGCTTCTTCCCTCCAATGGCAAAGGACAATGTTTGCAACAAGGAACACATCCCCCCTCCTCGGTCCTGGCCACCGTCCTTAACGGTAGTTTAAGAGTGATTTAGAAGGACGTCCAGGGTCTTGTCCTTGCACGGCAAGTGGTTTTCAGCAATAAGAATGACTCGATGTTTCAGGGAATAAAGATGAGTTTTTTGTTGTTGTTGTTCTTTTTGCTTTTTGTTGTTCTTTTGTTGTTGTTGTTTTGTTGTTGTTTTTTTTTTTTTTTAACCTCTTCGTTTGGTAATAAAGGCAAAGATGATGGTTGAGAGGGATTTTTTCAGTTTTTTTTATATAAATTTATTTTTTATTGGTGTTCAATTTGCCAACATATAGAATAACACCCAGTGCTCATCCCATCAAGTGCCCCCCTCAGTCCCCGTCACCCACTCACCCCCCCCCCCTGCCCTCCTACCCTTCACCACCCCTAGTTCATTTCCCAGAGTTAGGAGCCTCTCATATTCTGTCTCCCTTCCTGATATTTTCCAGCATTTTCTGTCCTTTCCCCTTTATTCCCTTTCACTATTTTTTATATTCCCCAAATGAATGAGACCAAATACTGTTTGTCCTCTGATTGACTTATTTCACTCAGCATAATACGCTCCAGGTCCATCCACATCGAGGCAAATGGTGGGTATTTGTCATTACTAATGGCTGAGGAATATCCCACTGTATACAGAGACCACAGCTTCTTTATCCATCATCTGTCGATAGACACCGAGGCTCCTTCCACAGTTTGGCTATTGTGCACATTGCTGCTAGAAACATTGGGGTGCAGGTGTCCCGGCGTTTCATTGCATCTCTATCTTTGGGGTAATGCCCCAGCAGTGCAATTGCTGGGTAGGGCAGATCTATTTTTAACCCTTTGAGGAACCTCCACAGAGTTTTCCAGAGTGGCTGCACCAGGTCACATTCCCAACAACAGTGCAGGAGGGTTCCCTTTTCTCTGCATCCTCTCCAACATTTGTGGTTTCCTGCCTTGTCAATTTTCCCCATTCTCACTGGGATAAGGTGGGATCTCATTGTGGTTTTGATTTGTATTTCCCTGATGGCAAATGATGCGGAGCATTTTCTCATGTGCATGTTGGCCATGTCTATGTCTTCCTCTGTGAGATTTCTCTTCATGTGTTTTGCCCATTTCATGATTGGATTGTTTGTTTCTTGGGTGTTGAGTTTAATAAGTTCTTTATAGATCTTGGAAACTAGCCCTTTATCTGATACGTCATTTGCAAATATCTTCTCCCATTCTGCAGGTTGTCTTTTAGTTTTGTTGACTGTATCCTTTGCTGTGCAGAGGCTTCTTATCTTGATGAAGTCCCAATAGTTCATTTTTGCTTTTGTTTCTCTTGCCTTCACGGATGTATCTTGCAAGAAGTTGCTGTGGCCAAGTTCAAAGGGTGTTGCCTGTGTTCTCCTCTAGGATTTTGATGGAATCTTGTCTCACATTGAGATCTTTCATCCATTTTGAGTTTATCATTGTGTATGGTGCAAGAAAGTGGATGTCCAATTTTCCCAGCACCATTTATTGAAGAGACTGTCTTTTTTCCAGTGGATAGTCTTTCCTCCTTGATCGAATATTAGTTTACCATAAAGTTGAGAGTCCACTTCTGGATTCTCTATTCTGTTCAGACTTTTTGGTAAAACTAGAATCTGCATTCAAAGCTTTCATATTTGCATCTTTACCTAAATTCACTAGAAATGGGTTCCTTCTGCAAGCACTTGCTTCTCCTTTTATATAAAGAAAGGGAGGTGTAGCAGCCTTGAGAGAAATGCTACTGTTAACTCATCACCAAAGAAGAGGATCTTTATCACATAAGCAAAATAATAGCCCCAGAATGGCCTAGAACAAATCTATGCACAGAGGAAAATAAATTCTCAAATGGTAAGTCAGGAAAGTTTGGGGAACACTCATGGATGGATCTTTTCTCCCCTCTTTTTTATAACCTTTATCAAATGGGAGACAAAGCACCTTCGGAGGTCCCTAATTTTATCCTGGTGTCTATCAAACCCGCACATTTTCAGAAGCTAGGAGAAGAATAACTACCTTGTTGTCCATGTTAACCATTGCATCATTGGGGGGGGGAGAGATTTTTAAATATGGTAAAATATAAACAACACCAAATATGCCATTTTATCCAATTCTAGCTGTCAGAGCTTCCATGGTAGGGATAGACCATGTTTTGTTTATACATTCATCTGTGGGCGGACACTTGAGGTGCTTCCACCTTCCTGTGAATGGCACACAGTTACTTTTCAGTGTTGGTCGACAGTCCAAGTCCTGACAAACTAACGAATTTAAAGCAATGTATTATATTAATCTGATTAAAATCTGAGAAAGAGGGCACCCCGGGTGGCTCAGCAGTTTACTTCCGCCTTCAGCCCAGGGCCTGATACTGGAGACCCGGGATCGAGTCCCACGTGGGGCTCCCTCCATGGAGCCTCCTTCTCCCTTTGCCTGTGTCTCTGCCTCTCTCTCTCTCTCTCTCTGTGGTGTGTGTGTCTCCCATGAATAAATAAATAAAATCTTAAAGAAAAAAATGAGAAAGAGACAGACTCTGTGATGCACGTGAGACCTTGGCCCCCAGTCTACCCACTGAAGAACATGCTCCTCTCGCTGGATGCGGGGCACAGCCTGGGGTTCTCCACTGGCTCACCCAGGAAGCACCTCTCATCCCCGTCGGGAGCACCCTGCTTCCTCCAGCCACATTTGCTTGACCTCACAATGACAGCACTCGGCACTCTTTGGATTCTTTTTCGATTTCCCCAGCACTTCTGGGAACTGTTGTGTCCAGGGGCTCATGTCTACACATGGAGACGTGGAGAGGATAAGTGGCTGGTTTGGGGCTGGATGGATGCGAGGGCCTCCTTCTGTCTCTGTGTCCTGGGCCAAGAAGCCTGTTCAGATTGCGCTTCCTCCGGGATGTCCTCCCAATCCCAGCCTGTGACCCCCAAGAAGTGTGGCTCTCACCTCTCCTGCCCATGTGCAAGACACCTTTAAGCTCTTTAAAGGAGAAACCATCTTTCATATACACGTTTATTTTTTTTTAATTTTTATTTATTTATGATAGTCACACACACAGAGAGAGAGAGAGGCTGAGACATAGGCAGAGGGAGAAGCAGGCTCCATGCACCTGGAGCCGATGTGGGATTCGATCCCGGGTCTCCAGGATCGCGCCCTGGGCCAAAGGCAGGCGCTAAACTGCTGCGCCCACCCAGGGATCCCTTTCATCCACGTTTAAACCCGACTTGGAAAAAGGGAGACGTGTGTATTGCAAACAAAGGACATCAAACATACACTTTTCTACTCAGAAAGTGCGAGTGCACGGGAGGGTGACAGAATGCCCGTTGCCTTCTGACCCCACTGCGGCATTTAGCAAAAAGCCTTTCACACACACACAATAATAAAAATCTGGTAAATTAAGATGTTGAATGAGACAATAACTACATACACACAGTTCCCATCTTTGTGTCTAACCCGAAGGATTGATGTGTTACAGAGTGCTCAGGCTAGGTCAGGCATCCCAAAAGTCAGACAGACGAGGTGAAATTCTGTGCCCTAGGACGGTCTGCATCCTGCTTGCATGTAAAGAGAGTGCATTTGAGTTCCCAGAGAGGTCAAGCTTGCCTTTCTATGTTTCTGTGGGCTACCAGAAAGGGAATCCGTGAAAGGTCATGGTGGGCGACCCTGGATTTAAAGAGTTTGTGCCATGTGGGGCGGGACCATCCCGGGAGACATTATGACCCTCTCCGAGGGAAATCACACAAAATCACAGAACGTGGGTTCTGGAGCACCGAGGGCACTCTCCCATGATTCTGGTTAAACAGCAGCGCTCCCGGGATTGTCGGGGAGGTGGCCACACGCAGGCAGGGGAATGGAGCCAGGCACGCCTGCTGTTCGTGCAATGCTACCTCGTCACGTTTCTGTCCTCATTTGGATGGAAAACATCACAGAGTTGAAAAAGACACCCAGAGTTTAAACAAATGTGAAAAAGAAAACAAAGATGTGACATCCATGTTTTCTTTTTTTGGGTGATAAATAAGACAGGCAGTCAAGATACTTTTTGCTACTTCAGGAAAGCAAAAAAATAGTAATAATATAGTAAAAAAAATACCTGCCACTCATGACTGTGAACAGAAATTCATAAACTGTTCTGCATGCAACCACAAGGGTCCCAAATCAAGGGAGTGCCCACTCTGGGGCGGACCCAGACAGAACAAGAGATACACGAGGCAAGGGCAACAAGGACCCGGGACCAGAGAGCGTCATCCAGCACCACCGATGAAGTAATCTACTAGTTAGAATCATATCATCCTTTAAGATTTTCATAGTTATGTCCTTTGACATATCAATTGATACTAGAAACCTCTTAAACCACATGTAATGATGTCTCCTCCAGATCCCTATATTTAAGCACCTAGCAGGCTTATCTTAATGGATATTCTTAATTGATCTTGTTGGGTTGTTGTAAATTCAGTGAAGGAATCACGTGCACCCTCTGTCTCCCGCGCTTTACGTGAACACGAGGGCCAGTTGATAAGCACTTGCCGAATAACAGAGTGGATCCGAGTGGCTCTCACGCATAAGGTCCATGTCCCCTTCCTCCCAGATTTTTGCAATGATTAAATGATATATATGAAAGTGCCAACCCAGGATTGGGCACATGAAAGTTCATTTGCCACACGAATGCTCAGGATCTAGACTAAACGTCAGGTACCCTGGTCCTGAAGTTGTAGGCCGATGGCGCTGAGTCTCTGCTGGTTGTGGCGGCAGGTAGCACGGCAGCCCAGGAGAGCTGTCCACCTGTCATCTCCTGGTGCAGAGAACAAGGTGGCAGGCGTCAGCGCCCGTGGTGGAAGTGGGACAGCGTCCACACCGCAAGGCGCTGTTGCAACTGAGTGCCACAGGACACTTGCATATGTTCCTATATCTCCTTTAGAAGTCTCATCCAAATGAATTCTATCAGCAGCATTTATCAGATTCAAAGAAAAGGGGTCTGGTCCACGTGGGCTTGTTAAGTATTGATGAAAGACATTCCTCCTCTTGCAAGCCAATCAACATCAAGGGTGCTTATTTTCCTCCGACTTCAAAATAACTGCATTCCTTTGTGGGTTTCACGTATATTCAGTGCACTTTCCTTTTCCCTAAGAAAAGCCTTCTTTTGTAAAATAAGCTGTATTTTAACCTGTTTTCAGTAAGTTTTGTCTTCACTGAATAAAATATTACTTTGTTCTCCTTTAAACTCAGTGAGATGGTTGTGGGGGAAGTCTCCAAAGCAAATAGCAGAAGCTGAGACTTGAAAGATTACTTCTAGGTAACTAGGTCAAAGAGCCATTATGGGAAAGGGGGCGAGGGAGCGCTCCGAGGGAGCAGCATGCACGCAGACCCCATGGTAGGAAATGGTGTAACTCATTCAAGAAATAGAAAGGCCACGGGACTGTCCCATGAGAGCAAAGCCAACACCAAGAGTCAGCTGAGACAGGCTGAACAGATGGCTCGATTCCATTTAGGGCATGTGAGTCCTGCGGAGGACATCAGTACCCATCCGGGGATGGAGCAGGGCGACTGAGGAGTATGCAGAAATGCAAGATGATGAGGTCTTCATCCTGATGTGGACTCTGGCAAGCATGGCCAGGAAGCCAAGCAGGGGTCACACAGTAGACGCATCCAGGGATGAACGTCGTTAAGAGTCTGTTGTCTGGTGTGTCAAAACGGGAGAGAATAGAATCCGGTGGAAAGTCAGAATGCAAAATGGAAAGTCCTTTGTAATGAACCGGGATGCTGCGGTGGGCAAGAGGGAGAACCGTTCTTCACATCTGAGGTACAGAAGTGACTCAATAAAACAGAAGCCCTCAAGAGGGACCCGAGTTGGGAGGGAAGATGAGGCATTTGGCTGTGGAGAGGGTGCACTGGAAGGAAGCTTCAGGATAAGTGACTGATATCAATCAATGAATTCCTTTTTTCTTAATCCAGCTTGACTTACATGCTCGGGTTGTATTTCTGTGTGACCACCACCCCGGAGTCCGGACAGTGAAACAGCAACACTAGTCGTGCTCACAGACTCCGTGTCAGGAAAGCCAGGGGGGCTGCAGCAGGGTGGCTTGCTTCAAACCCACAATGCCTAGGGTCTCAGGGCCCAAAGAAAGCCCAGAAGTTGGGGGGTCCCGGACCCCTCCAGGGCACATGGGCTGGAGCGACTCAAGAATGGCCTTCCTGCCTTTATAGAAGCCTATAGTCCACAGGGGCGGGGCCTCGGGACACTGGGACATCTTTTCTCTGGCTTTCAGGCCAAGTGCTAGGATCCAGGGACCAGGTTGCACCCCCGCATCGCCGTCTCTGTCATAGGCCCAGGAGTCAGACAGCATCTCATAAACATTTCTTTCCCAGAGACTCACGAGCCCTCTGTCCCAGTTCCGCTGCCGGAGGCACAGCCCTCACTTCTTGGTTGAGGAGCATCAAGGCCATGTCGCCGAGGACCAGGAGAGATGGAAGGTGCTGCAGGATCTGTGGGAACCACCAGGGGCCACTTTGCTTCTGTGCCTCTTGCAGCCAGAGCCTGGGCAAGCCGGAAGGGCAGTGTCTCCTCTCGCGCATCTTTTGTTTGGCGCCGTCCAAGATGCTCTCTTTCATACCAACGAAACAGGTGTTTGCAGAAACGCCGAGCCTGTCCTCTCTCCCCTTCTGGTTTGTTTCTTGTTCTTTTTAACTGTGTATCACACGGTGCAATTTATAGGAAAGAAGCATAGGACAGAACATCGGCAAAAAGTAAACATGCAAAGAACTCATGTAAAATATTTCAATCTAGAGCGAATCGCTACGGATAATTTGATGGACATTGGACCTTTGAGAGATCCCTTCTCGGGCTTCCTTCTGAAGTCAAATTCGGTTTCCTGCAGTGGTTACATCCTTCTCCTCTCCTTCAGCGGTAGGTGAATAGTCATGCGTGTCATTAAAATGGCTTCATGAATACGATTTTTAAATAACATGTGGTCAGAGACCTACAACAAGAAGAGTTCCTTACATACAGCATTAAAACCATAAAGAGGGAATCGGTCAGATGCAGAGAGAAAACCTCTTGCACGCAACGCATGAACGGAGAGGGACGTCCAATCCGGCGGCTTGGTGACCGGATCATGGGGAGGATGAGAATTGAACTTGCTTCCTTTCCTGCAGGTGCAAGAAGGGGTCACGCTGTGTCCGAATGCTGGTGGTTGATTTTGGACACAGGGATCATCCCTTCTGTTTCTTTATTTCAACCATCAGAAATACACACATTTAGTACCTTTGTTTTCTGAAAGAAGCCATAAAGTGAATATCCACTTTTTTTCTAGAAATCATCCATAATAATGAAACAGTTGCATGAGCCAATCTATGCCGCTGATGTGCTTTTGTTACATCTGATTTCTCTCCCAAGATTTCCCTCTGAGCAGAAACAATGCCTCAGTCCCAATCCCTAAAGACCACATGGCCTCAAGGTGCAATCTGCTGCAATCTGTCAGAGGCGTATTTTTCATCTTGTGTAAAAAAATCCAAACATTACATTTTAAATCTTTAGAAAATACATTAATAATTTAAAAAACCCTCTAAATATGAATTGGGGAAGAAAAAAGTTCTTGATCACAAACAGACCTGCTCTTGAGAAATACGGGAAATTCATTTTAACTAGAAGAATGTTAATTTAGTTTCATTGAAGAAAAAAAAACAAAAAAAAAAAAAAAGAAAAAAAGAAAAAAAGAAAAGAAGCATTCAATTTCTTTAAGGAAAGTAACTTCCAAAGAATTTAACGAACACAGAAAGGGAATCGCTTAAGATTTTAATCTATTGGAGTTGTTAGGGGTTGAGTGGCGTCCCCCACAATCCTTATACAGGAGTTCCAACCCCCTGAGAGCTCAGAGATGAACTTGTTTGGAAACAGGGTCATGGCAGGTAGAGACCCAGGCAGAGGGAGAAGCAGGCTCCATGCAGGGAGCCCGACGCGGGACTGGATCCCAGGACCCCGGGGTCACTCCCTGAGCCAAAGGCAGGCATCTGCTCAACCACAGAGCCACCTGGGCATCCCAATTTTACATCTTTCTAAAGGGGCTTCCTTGGTCAGAATCAGAGACCCTGCAGGGTCCAGCCAGACCCCAAGAAGTGAGCAAATCAAAGGGGAAAGTAAGGCAGGAAAGCCTCCCGGACGGCATCCTCCGTGGCTGCTGCCCGCCTCTCCCGTGGGCGCCCACTGGCAAGGTCCGGGCTGTCTGGTGCCACCTGTTGGCTGTCGCCTCCGGGAACAGGGCTCCGGGTGTGTGGCCCCTCCAGCCTCGAGGTAAAGACCTGCACCCCTCACCAGCTTCACCTTGGTTACCGTCCCTCCATCCCTGCACGGGAGCCACGGTCCCCAAGAAATGTGTCCCGACTCCTTGCACGCGGCCTCAGCCCCGCCTCCCCGAGCGGGTAAGTGTTGGTGCTTTGTGCGTGCTCTTCCCCGTCGCCTCGCACGAGGCCCTGTTTCACAGAGAGGAGCGCGCTGGGTCTGTGCGAGTGTGCGGTGTGTGCGGGTGTGCGTGACGTGGGGAGGAGACCGTAACGATGCTCACACGCACAACCAGAGACCAGACCGCAGCGGGATGTCAGTCATCCCTCCAGATGCCTGAGTCTATGCGGATCATACATGGGTCCCCGTGACTGCACGGAGGTGCCCCAGGAGGCAGGTCCCCTCCCCGGGGCTTCCCGCAGGTGGCTCCTCTGGGCCCTCGACCTGCCACTCCCTGCCGCCCGGGAGGGTCTGACCACTCTCATCAGCGCAGAGGCCCATTGCGACCATTTCCCGTCTTTCCTTTTCTTTCTATTTCCTTTATTTTTGCACATCGTAGTCATTGCCCTGCAACGTGCTATAAACTACAATTTTACGATCTGCTCCTTGTCTCCCCAAAGAGAACGATGTGTCCGTTTCCTTTACTGCTCTCGTCCCGGATTCGGAAAATGCATCTCCTCCGCAGGGCAGAGCAGGTATCTCAACAAATATTGGACCAATAGCAAGAGGGGTGACCGTGCTAAGGACTGCTGGGCCGGGTCGCCCCGTGGAGTGCGGCGGGCGTCAGCTGCCGATACAGGCCGCCTAGGCTGTGAAAGAAAAGTCACAGCATGACTGAAATTCTCAAACTGCGGTGTAGGAATGAATGAGGATCCCAAAGAGGTGGAAAACACCTACTATTCAGTTTTTCCACGGATGGACCCGACGACGGTCGTTTTGTGCGTAAGGCACGTCACACACAGTTGGGGTCTTTGGAGACTTTGCTGTGCTTTGTCTATCGTAGTGAGACTGGATTCCAGCTCATGTTGAAGTGATTTTGGTATTCACAGAATAAAAAAAATTGATAGAAATGAAAAACTGTTAATAAAAATGGGAGACTATGAGATCTCCCCCTAACCCTGACAGATCTCCCCTACAGCCCCGTGGTGGCAGTCGGCGCCCGGTGCCTGGTGAGTCTCCGCGGGGACCAAGAACCGGAGGCGGTCCCCACCCGGGCCGTGCAGGGAGCGGGGGTGCGGATCACGTTCCTTTGGGCATCGTCGATCCAGAGGAGTTTGGTGGCACAACACACAGAGGCTCAGCAAACGGATGATGGGGCCAAATCTCTGGACAAGTGTCCTCAGTGGTGCTGGGGCCCCGGGTGGTGCGTGAGGCGGGGACAGGTGCTCCCGCGCCCTGAGGCGATGCTGAGCAAGCAGCGGGCAGCGCGGCCTCGTGTCCCAGGGAAGGAGGAGGGGTCGTGGGGGCCGCGGGCCTGGAGCCGGGCCCCTCTGGGCCTGTGGAGGGGATTGCTCCAGAGGACACACCTCCTGGCTCTAGGGTCTTTCTGCAACCAAGCGATGTTTCATTTTCTCCAGACAACACCACCTGCTGATTAGTCCGTTCACCCAGCGGGTAAAGGGCACGGTATCGCGGCCGTGACATTCAAGGTCGGTATCGCTACATTCGCACACCCACATGCACGCGCGTGTGACTTGGACACACACACACTTAGAGACACGTACAAACCATAGAAAGTGTCACCATTATGCACCAAGAATTTATTCAGTTGAAAACGATATTGCTCCAGGTTCCTTTTCAGCTTTGCTAAACTTAGGTAAAGGGGGCCTGGTGGGCAGAAGCAGAAGTTTAAGAAACAATTCCAGAAAAAAAAAATCGTGAGTTGCTGCTTGCACCGGTCAGCAGCTCAGGGAGGAAGAGATCGGAGCTGAGTTCGTGTTCAAGGGCACGATGGTGCGGCCCCCTCCGGGCTGCCTGTCAGAGTGCGGGGCTGGCAGGGGACAGGCTGCCCAAGCTGCCGCAGCCAGGGGTTGGGGGCCCCGCAGGGACTAGGCCGAGGAACGGCCTCCGGGGACGTGGAGGCGGGTCCCCTGGGCTCACAGGACACAGATGCTCCCGAGAGGACCCAGGAACCTCGTGCTGCCTCCATGCCAGGGCCGAGAAGCATCGTGCTGGGTGCGGTACACCTATCCGGCCCTGAGAGCAGCAGCTGCCCCCCCCAGCCTCCCCTGAGCGCCCTCTTGCTTGGGGCGCCCACCTGCCATCTCAGTGTCCTTGTCCCACCAGGGGGCTGGGCCTGCACACGCAGGGGCCCCTCCTCGGGTGACCAGCAGGCCCGGGGCCACAAGCAGGTCTTGCGCGGGGGCAGATGCTGTCAGGAAAGCCGTGGGTGGTGGGGTTCAGGCAGAGGGGTGTCCTCTGAGTGGGAGCAGCTGCACACAGGCCACCGGGTGTCCGGGGAGGACGGCAGCCCATGGGCACTGGATCCTCAGTCCCACAGTGCTCACCCCGCAGTCACGGCATCTGGGTGATGCTCCGCCCTCCTGCACTGGGGCCCGTCCTCCTGCACCTGCTGCCTGTCCTTGGCTCCCGTCCCCACACGCAGGAGCTGGGGGATGGACACAGCCAGGCCGTAACTTGGGAATGGGGACAGCCCCAGGGGCCAAGGGACAACCTGCCCAAAGGGTTCAGCATCACCCAAACCCAGACAGCCCGCTGGTCCCTGCGCCCCGTGCCCCCAGGAGAGGCCCAGGGACCTCGCAGGCCTTTCGGGCCAGCCGGGCCCTCTCCCTGGCAGGCGCGGAAGTGGCCCCACCACAGCACTGGGGCCCATCGTGTCTCTGTCCTCCCTGCACCAGCCTGTTGCTCCCTCCAAAGGGTCTGGTCGTTAGAAGGGTCAGAGGACCCAGGGAAGGAGCCCCCGCCCCAGGTGACTGTGCTGGTGCAGGCGGGGGCCACCGATCCAGGGATCGCTTGGGGCTGACCAGGCCGCCTCCATCCTCCTGGGTCACCTTGGCCCGCCTCGTCCCCCGTGTTCCTTCCAGCGCTCGGCTCAAGTGGGGGTCGCCTGATCCAAGGACTTACCACCCAGGTACTGGGGGAAGCAGGAGACTGAGACTGGGGGGCTTGCTTCCCTGTGCTCGCGATGCCCACGGGGAACGGGGAGCTGGTGCTCCCCGACATCGGCCCACGGGGGAGCAAGAGAAACAAGAAGTGGAGGCGAAGCCACCCCCACCTGCATCTGTCCCGCCGCCTTCGGTGCTGCACTGGGTGCGGGAAAGGTGGGTCATCCTGCAGGCTCAGCGCGAGACCCAGCGCGGTCCGGTCTCGTCAGCTTTCGGTCTCTAATGACCTTACTTTCCCCTTTGATTTGCTCACTTCTTGGGGTCTGGCTGGACCCTGCAGGGTCTCTGATTCTGACCAAGGGAAGCCCCTTTAGAAAGATGTAAAATTGGGATGCCCAGGTGGCTCTGTGGTTGAGCAGATGCCTGCCTTTGGCTCAGGGAGTGACCCCGGGGTCCTGGGATCCAGTCCCGCGTCGGGCTCCCTGCATGGAGCCTGCTTCTCCCTCTGCCTGGGTCTCTACCTGCCATGACCCTGTTTCCAAACAAGTTCATCTCTGAGCTCTCAGGGGGTTGGAACTCCTGTATAAGGATTGTGGGGGTCGCCACTCAACCCCTAATAACCCCAATACGTTAAATCTTAAGCGATTCCATTACTGTGTTCGTTAAATTCTTTGGAAGATACTTTCCTTAAATAAATTGAATGCTTTTTTCTTTTCTTTTCTTTTTTTTTTTTTTTTTGCTTTTTTCTTCCAATGAAAATAAATTAACATTCTTCTAGTTAAAATGAATTTCCCGTATTTCTCAAGAGCAGGTTTCTGTTTGTGATCAAGAACTTTTTTTTCCCCAATTCATATTTAGAGGGTTTTTTAAATTATTATTTAATGTATTTTCTAAAGATTTGAAAAATGTAATGTTTGGATTTTTTTTTTTTACAGCAAGAAGAAAATACGCCTCTGACAGATTGCAACAGATTTCACCTTGAGGCCATGTAGGCTTTAGGGATATTGGGACTGAGGTATTGTTTCTGCACTTCGCTCAGAGGGAAACTTGGGAGAGAAATCAGATGTAACAAAAGCACATCAGCGGCATAGATTGGCTCATGCAACTGTTTCATTATTATGGATGATTTCTAGAAAAAAAGTGGATATTCACTTTATGGCTTCTTTCAGAAAACAAAGGTACTAAATGTGTGTATTTCTGATGGTTGAAATAAAGAAACAGAAGGGACATCCCCTGTGTCTCCAAAATCAACCACCAGCATTCGGACACAGCGTGACCCCTTCTTGCACCTGCAGGAAAGGAAGCAAGTTCAATTCTCATCCTCCCATGATCCGGTCACCAAGCCGCCGGGATTGGACGTCCCTCTCCGTTCATGCGTTGCGTGCAAGAGGTGTTTCTCTCTGCATTGACCGATTCCCTCTTTATGGTTTTAATGCTGTATGTAAGGAACTCTTCTTGTTGTAGGTCTCTGACCACATGTTATTTAAAAATCGTATTCATGAAGCCATTTTAATGACACGCATGACTATTCACCTACCGCTGAAGGAGAGGAGAAGGATGTACCACTGCAGGAAACCGAATTTGACTTCAGAAGGAAGCCCGAGAAGGGATCTCTCAAAGGTCCAATGTCCATCAAATTATCCGTAGCGATTCGCTCTAGATTGAAATATTTTACATGAGTTCTTTGCATGTTTACTTTTTGCCGATGTTCTGTCCTATGCTTCTTTCCTATAAATTGCACCGTGTGATACACAGTTGAAAAAGAACAAGAAACAAACCAGAAGGGGAGAGAGGACAGGCTCGGCGTTTCTGCAAACACCTGTTTCGTTGGTATGAAAGAGAGCGTCTTGGACGGCGCCAAACAAAAGATGCGCGAGAGGAGACACTGCCCTTCCGGCTGCCCAGGCTCTGGCTGCAAGAGGCACAGAAGCAAAGTGGCCCCTGGTGGTTCCCACAGATGCCTGCAGCACCTTCCATCTCTCCTGGTCCTCGGCGACATGGCCTTGATGCTCCTCAACCAAGAAGTGAGGGCTGTGCCTCCGGCAGCGGAGCTGGGACAGAGGGCTCGTGAGTCTCTGGAAAGAAATGTTATGAGATGCTGTCTGACTCCTGGGCCTATGACAGAGATGGTGATGCAGGGGGCACCTGGTCCCTGGGATCCTAGCACTTGGCCTGAAAGCCAGAGAAAAGATGTCCCAGTGTCCCGAGGCCCGCCCGTGTGACTATAGGCTTCTATAAAGGCAGGAAGGCCATTCTTGAGTCCCTCCAGCCCATGTGCCCCTGGAGGGGTCCGGGACCCCAACTTCTGGGCTTTCTTTGGGCCCGAGACCCTAGGCATTGTGGGTGTGAAGCAAGCCACCCTGCTGCAGCCCCCTGGCTTCCTGACGGAGTCTGTGAGCACGACTAGTGTTGCTGTTTCACTGTCCGGACTCTGGGGTGGTGCGTCACACAGAAATACAACCCGAGCACGTAAGTCAAGCTGGATTAAGAAAAAAGGAATTCATTGATTGATATCAGTCACTTATCCTGAAGCTTCCTTCCAGTGCACCCTCTCCACAGCCAAATGCCTCATCTTCCCTCCCAACTCGGGTCCTCTTGAGGGCTTTCTGTTTTATTGAGTCACTTCTGTACCTCAGATGTGAAGAACGGTTCTCCCTCTCTGCCCACCGCAGCATCCGGTTCATTACAAAGGACTTTCCATTTTGCATTCTGACTTTCCACCGGATTCTATTCTCTCCGTTTTGACACACCAGACAACAGACTCTTAACAACGTTCATCCCTGGATGCGTCTACTGTGCGACCCCTGCCTTGGCTTCCTGCCACGCTTGCCAGAGTCCACATCAGGATGAAGACCTCATCATCTTGCATTTCTGCGTACTCCTCAGTCGCCCTGCTCCATCCCTGAATGGGTACTGATGTCCTCCGCAGGACTCACATGCCCTAAATGGAATTGAGCCATCTGTTCAGCCTTGTCTCAGCTGACTCTTGGTGCTGGCTTTGCTCTCATGGGACAGTCCCGTGGCCCTTCTATTTCTTGAATGAGTTACACCGTTTCCTACCATGGGGTCTGCGTGCATGCTGCTCCCTCGGGAGCGCTCCCTCGCCCCTTCCCATAATGGGCTCTTTGACCTAGTTACCTAGAAGTAATCTTTCAAGTCTCAGCTTCTGCTATTTGCTTGGAGACTTCCCCACAACCATCTCACTGAGTTTAAAGGAGAACAAAGTAATATGTTATTCACCGAAGACAAAACTTACTGAATTTATGGTATATTGAATAGGGAGGACAATAGGAAAACTCTTCAACCGCAGAAAACCTTAACCGCAAACAATTCTGCACATGTGGAAAGAGTATTGGGGGGCACTAATTAGGGATGGGAAGATGGAATTCAACAAATGCTTAGAAAGGAAGTCATGAATTCAGAAGGGGCCTGTGAGCCATCTGAGCCCCGTGACACTGACTTCCACGTAGATCCCAGAGAGCAGGGAGCGGGCTGTGCTGGGCAGGTGCAGCCGGGAAGCTGGTGGGTCGCAGGCCGGAGCATCCCGTGCTGCAGCCGGGCCAGGTGCGGGCACCTGTGCAGCAGGCGGGGCAGGGACAGGTGCAGGTGGCGGCCACCTGGGAAGGGCCGGCTGGCGGGTGTGGGCCGCCGGGCCCGGATGGTGTGGGCCGCCGGGCCCGGAGGAGGACATGGCCCGGGATGCAGGTGGTGGACACGCAGGTTCCCAGGAGGCCGAGGACGGGAGTGAACCCGCAGTAAGCAGACTGGAGAGGGAATCGGGGAGACCCCGGGCGATGAGCTGCAGTCGACCTGGGACGGGCCGGCAGTCCGCGGGCATCAGCGTGGGCACCGTGTGCAGGCCAGGCTGCGTGGAGTCCCGACCTGAAGTCAGGACGGTCCTCGCTCGGCCCGGCAGGCCTTGGTGGCACAGCACATGCTTGCCGAGAGCTTTGCAAGCGTGAAGCAGGATCTGAAGCATTTTGGAAGGCTTTTCGCATTGATTCCTCCCACAGACGTAGGGAACAGGTGCTGTCCTTATTCTCAGTTTTCGTTTGTGGACATTAAGACTGAGAGCTTAAATAAAATGATTTTCCAAAAATGCAGTGTATTGGGCAAGGGCTATGTCTGCTTTCCCGATGACAGACATTTTCGTTGGGAGGGACCCCGGGGCCACTGCAATACAATTTAAAATGTGTCTAGATTGGGATTGTTAATGTTTCTAGGGCATTATTTCCCAACCATGACTAAGAGCCAGACACCATGTATCTAAGCGAGTATTTATCACATGTAATTTTGATCAAACATATTTTGATTGAAAAATCAAATCTTAAAAAAGAAATCAAATCTTACCACGAAAAGCATTTTATAAATCTATTACATAAAAAGAATCAGATGCATAAGTATGTTGGATATTAAGAACGTTTTTGGGTGCCTGAGTGACTCAGTCGCCTAAGCGTCTGCCTTTGGCTCAGATCACAATCTCAGGGTCCTGGGATCGAGCCCACACCTGCTCAGCGAGGAGCCCGCTTCTCCCTCTCCCTCTCTCCTTCCATCTACTTGTGCTCTGTCTCTCTCTCTGTCTCTCAAATAAATAAAACAAAAATCTCTCAATTTTTTTTAAATAAAAGGCAAAAGCAAGAACAAGCAAATGAAGGAGAAATATAAATATGTAATAATAGAGATTGATGGTTGGCAAAAGTAAGGCGAGATTGGCAATACCCGCTGCTGATGACAGTGGGAGTAAAGGCGCTCATCATATTCCTAGTGGGAGTTTAAATTGCTCCTGGGAAGAGACAGCACTTTTTTTAAATTAAGCTCTCTATTTTGAGAGCATTACAGAAGCACATACGGTTGTAAGAAACACTACGTGGAGGCTCCGTGTGCTCACTCCCCATCTCCCCGCCCGTGACCTCCTGCGGCTCTCCTGCACAACACCTCCACGAGGCCGTAGGTACTGACGCAGTCCAGAAGCAGGACATTATCACCACGCACCTGTCTTCCTCCCCTCCCTGCTCCTTGACCCCTTGGGGCCGCGGAATCCTGGCTCCTTTCCCATGGTCTCCTCACTCAGAGCCTTAATGGGATGGGAAGACCTGCGGCATTTGGGGGTTGGATTTTTCCCCTTTCCTTCCTTCCTTCCCTTCCCTTCTTCCTTCCTTCCTTCCCTTCTTCCTTCCTTCTTTCCTTCCTTCCTTTCTTCCTTCCTTCCTATTCCTTCCTTCCTTCCTTCCTTCCTTCCTCTTCCTTCCTTCCTTCCCTCCTTCCTCCCTTCCTTCCTTCCTTCCTTCCTTTCCTTCCTTCCTTCCTTCCTTCCCTCCCTCCTCCCTCCCTCCCTTCCTCCTTCCTTCCTTCCTTCCTTCCTTCCTTCCTTCCTTCCCTTCCTTCCCTCAGAGCAAGTCTCTAAAGGTCCATCCACGTCATGGCGTGCATTACTGGCTTAGTCCTACGTGCTGCTAAGCAGTGCCCCTCGGAGCTGATGTACGACCTTCTGTTTACCTGCTCATCATTGAAAGGCAGCTGGGCTGTTCCCAGTTAGGGCTGCTGTGAACAAAGCTGTCGTAAATACTTGCATAGAGTTCTGCTGGTCTATGTCTTGGTTTCTTGAGGAACAAGAGCCCTGGTTGGATGGACTGGGTCCTAGGGTAGGGGCATGCCTTGTGCTTTAAATTGCCTGGCTGTTTTGCAGAGCGGCTGTACCACTTCTGATAACAGCGTTTCTGGGATCCCATTTCTCTGCATACCCACCGGCATTTGGAACCATCACTATTTGTCACGTTAGCCATTCTCATTGGTGCACTGGGGTGGCTCCTGATTATTTTAATCTGCATTTCCCTGAAGGCTGATGGTGTCGAACATTTTTTTTCTTTTTTTTTTTTAAGATTTTATTTATTTATTCATAGAGATGCAGAGAGAGAGAGAGAGGCAGAGACACAGGCGAGGGAGAAGCAGGCCCCATGCAGAGAGCCCGATGCGGGACTCGATCCAGGGTCTCCAGATCACGCCCGGCTGCAGGCGCGCTAAACCGCTGCGCCACCAGGGCTGCCCAACATTTTTTCGTGTCATTTGCCTTCCATGTACCCTTTGGGTGAAATACCTCTTACCCATTTTCTACTTGGAATTTGTTTTACTGTTGAGCTTTGAGATTCTTCACATGCTTTAGATACTAATCCTTTGCCAGGTATATGGTTCACAAGGATTTCCTTTACTCTGTAGCTGTTTTTCTATCCTATCAACAGTCACTTGAAGCATAAAAGTGTTTACTTTTGATGAAGTGTAGTGAATTGATGTTGTCTCTTTGTCTCTTACAGGTCAAGACCTGAGCTGAGATCAAGAACCAGATGCTTACCCGCCTGAGCCACCCAGGTGCCCCATAGTCAATGTATTTTTGAACTGACCGTGAGACTTCCTCTTTGACTCATGGAATATTTAGATTCTGATCAGGACTCTATGGTCATTTTTTTTAATAATTTTTATTTATTTATGATAGTCACACAGAGAGAGAGAGAGAGAGGCAGAGACACAGACAGAGGGAGAAGCAGGCTCCATGCACGGGAGCCCGACGTGGGATTCGATCCCGGGTCTCCAGGATCGCGCCCTGGGCCAAAGGCAGGCGCTAAACCACTGCGCCACCCAGGGATCCCTAGGACACTATGGTCATTTTAATTGCTGTTCACCTATAGGATTTTTCTGTGATTTCTTTCAAGATTTTAAATCTTTCTTTCATTTTCAAAAAAAATTAATCATGATATCTTGGCACAGATTTACCCTGTTTGGCTGCCCACAGCTCTTGAATCTGTTAGTTTATGTGTCTTGTCAAAATTTGCCAAGATTTAACCATTGACTGTTTCCAGGCCCCTCTTCTATTTCCTCTCCTTCTGGAACCACAGTGACACAAATATTAGATATTTGGGTCGGTCTCCAAGCATCTACGTTCTGGAAAAATCCTCAAGGGTCACGTGGCGTGGCTCCAATCCCACTTCCATCCCCAGCACGCCAACTGACACACCAGGGGCATGAGGCCCCACTAGGCTTCGTGTTGCCCATTTACAATGCTCGGCTGTCCTTTCTCCTATGGACCCAGCCTGCATATTACATCACCACGTGCCCACCTCCGAAGATCCCTTTCCTCATTCGCTTTCTAAACTGAGCTTTCCAGAAAGTACACCGACACCTGGTTTGCTTCCTTCTGCCCAGGGTCTTCCTCTTCAGTGGGTTTTCATGCCTCCAATTCATTTTCTCAGTTTCGAGATGGTGACATATCCCATCTCGGGTGGTCAGAAAGACAGAGCCTTTCTGTCTTGTCTCTGCTCAATTTCTAGAAGATCTAATCTGGACCCGGAGTCTTTCTTCTGGATCCATGATCTCAGAGGATTAGTGGATGAAATTACCCAGCTGTGTAAAGTTTATTCTACTGGGGTACCCGTGAAGCTCAGAGTTATATTGTGTGACCTCCTGGCCACTGGTCTGTGACATCAGTGTCAAGTGAGGCAAGCAGAGTGAAACACATTTCTTCTCTCACACTCCTGTTTGTGATGCTCCTCCATTCACCCCCAGAGGGCCAGCGACCATCGCAACACCACATGTGTACCAGATTCCTAAACAAACCCTATTTGCAATCAGAAGTTAGAATTTTTTTCATAACTCTGGAACTAGAAATCCCACACACGGCGTACATATTTATTTCAGACAATAATGTTTGCTGCAATAAAATCTACTTATCAGTAAATAGAACTTCTCTCTTTTTCATTTCAAATCTTTAATCATTGTGAGTCAAACTGAATTATTCATAATTCTTAAAACAACATAATGTTTGGACATGTTTGCTATAATTTAAAGCAGCAATGTAGATGGAAAGAAACCTTCTCTTTTATTCTGCGTTTTATTTATTTATTTATTTATTTTTATTTTTTAAATTTTTTTTTTTTTATTTATGATAGTCACAGAGAGAGAGAGAGAGAGAGAGAGAGGCAGAGACACAGCAGAGGGAGAAGCAGGCTCCATGCACTGGGAGCCTGATGTGGGATTCGATCCCGGGTCTCCAGGATCGCGCCCTGGGCCAAAGGCAGGCGCCAAACCGCTGCGCCACCCAGGGATCCCTATTCTGCGTTTTAGCATATAAGTAAGCAATTAATCTCGGTTTGAGTTTATATGACTGTTTAGTAGTAATGCCTTCCTTTCCATTTATGCATTTAACTCAACATGCATTCCGTAATTTTTATTTCCTTTTTTTGTTGTTGTTAGAAATTTAGCCCTTGGGCAAAATAAAGGAAGTAATTACTTTTTGTCAAAAGGTTGCAAGACCGTAGCTCACGGATTATAAAGGAGACTTCATCAAGCCTGTATGTCTTCTATGCCTACTGTTATTTTACTT